>NC_056741.1:1890062860-1890307860 GCF_019279795.1 Protopterus annectens | reverse complement strand
ATCAGCAATATATTATGTCACAGCTTAAACAGAAATGTTGATAAATTCTGAATGTGCAGAAAACAAAGAAATGCAGGATTTATTGCATGCAGCTGAACAAGTGGGAAAGCATACTTTGCAATGTGGCTTTGATTCTCTGGAGGCCTTCTGCAGCACCGCTGTTACGGGTTCTGTCATTAGGATGCATGCTTGGTTAAAGGAACAGAATCTGCCTGATCATGTTAAAGCAAAATTATTAGATGCTCCATTACAGCATGATACCTTGTTTGGTGTTAAAGCAGAAGAGGTGTTGAAGAAAATGGAGAACAAAGCTAAATCTATGCAAACAGTCAAGGATTTCTTACAGGTACAGCCTCCAAGATTTAGCAGGCACTGGCCTACAAAGAATTGGTCCTTTCCAGTGTCAGACAGGCCAAAAAGAGGCAGATACATATGCCCTAGAGGCAGATCCCAGCCCCAAGGCTCATACAGGTCTAAACAATGGGGTACTTCTACCTCCAAAAGCTGAGAAGACAAATCACAGCCATACAGGAAACAGTCCCAATGACTTCCCCCTGCCTGCTCCAAGCACTTATCTTCTGGCAGCACCTTTAGGGGGGAAACTAGCACTTTTTTCTCAAAATTGGCACATAATAACCCAGGACAAATGGGTCTTGGATATGGTGTCACAAGGCTACAGGTTTCACTTTAACACCCTGCCAAGGGCAAACGGTTTGCCAGACCTGCCAAAAAATCAATGGGCAGAGGCACAAAAGCAAGTGTCATCCCTCATGGACATGAGGGCCATTTAGCAAGTACCACAGCAAGAGCAGGGACAAGGATTTTACTCAAGACTGTTCTTGGTACCCAGAAAGGACAAAGCCTGGAGACCAGAACTGGACCTATCTATTCTAAATACATATCTGGATATTCCAAGATTCAAAATGTTGACTCTGCAGCAGCTTCTGCCCATGCTGGGCAAGAAGGCTTGGCTTGTGACTTTAGACCTAAAAGAGGCATACCTGCATGTCCCAATCAGACAATCATGCAGAAGATACCTCAGATTCATAGCTGGCTCAATGCACTACCAATTCTCTGCACTGCCCTTTGGCTTATCTACTGCGCCCAGGGTCTTCACAAAATGCTTGGCTCCAGTAATTGCATTTTGCAGACAAAGAGGAATACAAATGTATCCTTACTTGGATGACTGCCTTATTCAAGCAGAGAACAAGAACATTCTACTACAGCATCTGGCGTTTGTATAAAAGATTACTAACATGCCTAGGGTACACAGTAAACGAAAATAAATCAAAACTAGTACCCTCTCAAGAGATAATATTCCTGGGTGCAAGCTTAAATACAACTGCCCAGATGGCTTACCTCACGCCAGACAAACAAAGGCAACTGACTACTTATTTCAAAATGTTGGCAACAAAGACCCAGTTATCTGTAAGAAAAATTCTGCAGGCTTTGGGCTTCATGGCATCCTGCATTCTGCTAATTCCATATGCAAGACTGCATATGAGGAAACTTTAATGGTATCTAAAAAGTGTTTGGACTCAACATTACCACAGCCTGGAAACAATAATTACCCTCATTCCCTGCCTGCAACAGGAGTTTCGATGGTAGGCAAAGGTCTGTCACCACAAGGGGCAGCCATTCGCTTTACCCACAGCCAGGCAGATATTAACAACAGATGCATCAGATTATGCCTGGGGGGCCCACATGGCAGGAAGATGTATTCAGGGCACATGGTCCGCAAGCCAAATGCATCTACATATCAACCAAAAAGAGATGCTAGCTGTTCAGAATGCCTTGACAGCCTTCAAGGACCTACTTCATCTGGGACAACTGATAAAGACAGACAATACTACAGTCACGTGGTACATAAACAAGCAGGGAGGCACTCATTCCTACCCCCTATGCAGACTAGCCATGACTTTGTGGGACACAGCATTGACTTACCAAGTACATCTGCAGGCACAATTCCTGCCAGGAAAGATAAATACTCTGGCAGACGAACTAGGCAGAAACCTCATGGATCCCCACGAGTGGAAATTGGATCCGCAAGTCTTCAGCATGATAACAAGGAATTGAGGATGCCTGGACATAGATCTATTTGCCTCCCCTTACAACTGCCAACTACAGAGATTCTGCACAAGGACTTATCACAATCAAGCATGGAAAGTGGATGCTCTATCTTTCAGCTGGAAAAATTTAACAGTATATGCCTTTCCTCCACTGACTCTCCTCCCCAAGGTACTCCTAAAAGTCAGACAAGAGAAGCCAAAAATGATACTGATTGCCCCAGACTAGCCCCACCAGCACTGGTACCCAATCCTAAGGAATTTGTCTCAATACCCAGCGTGGACATTACCTCAGATTCCTCACTTACTGTCCCAACACAACAGTCAGATCCTGCACAGCCAACTCAAGACCTTAAATCTGGCAGCATGGCAGATAATGTAGTCATTCAAAACACCCCTCTCTCTAAAGTGGTGATGGATGTTATTTTGGAGGCCAGGAGGCCTAGTACCAGAAAATCTTATGCTGAAAATGGAAGAGATTCTGTGCTTGGAACCAGACACAAGGGATTGACACGACTGTACCAAATAGTCCTCAGATTTTGCAATATTTACCTGAAATGCTGGACAAAGGCCTATCCTTTTCATCAATTAAGATTCATGCCTCTGCCATTTCAGCTCATTACAATACAGAGCCACCTATTTTTTCTCATCCTTTATTAAGGCAGTACCTCAGATAAGCCAAAAACTTAAGACCTCCAAGGAGATCATCAGTACCTGCGTGGGACCTCAATTATGTCTTGGAAAAACTCACCCTGCCTCCTTTTGAGCCAGCCGCTACAGCTGATATAAAATTTTTATCATAGAAAACAGCTCAGCTCCTAGCAATAACCTCTTCAAGACGAGTCTCAGAGCTACAGGCATTCATAGCTGTTGAACCTTTTATCATTTTCCATCCAGATAGGGTTTCTCTGAGGACAAACCCGACATTTATGCCTAAGGTAGTGTCCAGTGTGGCCCTTACCCAAACTATTCATTTGCCTACCTTTTACCCAAACTCACAGAATAAGGGTGAGAGACTTCTGCATTCTTTGGACATACACAGACAGCTGCGCTTCTGCTCGGACAGAACCAAAGCTTTCAGAAAGACTGAGCAATTACTAGTGGCATATGCTGCAGGATCACAAGGAAAGGCTATCTCAAAGCAGACTATTTCAAAGTGGATAGGCCACTGCATTTGTTTCTGCTATTCACAACATGGCAAATCAGTGCCTAAGGGCATTAGGCCACGTTCAACCAGAGCAGCAGCCACTTTAGCAGCCTTCTCAGAGGAGTACCAACCAAAGACATTTTAGAGGCTGCAACCTGGATTTCAGTGCACACTTTTACAAAGCACTATCACTTACCACTCTACTCTAAATCCAGGGCAGGCTTTGCCACTGCAGTTCTGCAGGGCCTCATAGCCGCTCCTAGTCCTGTTTAGCTCCAGCCACCCAACTTTAGCTTTGGGATTCAACCCAATTGTAATGACTGCAACAGTGAAACACGATGAACATAGTACAGTTGTGTACTTACCATAAATGTAGATGTTCGAGTGTATTCACTGTTGCAGTCCTGGTTACCCTCCCACCATCCCCCTTATCTTTGCTGGAACTTATCTGTACTTCTCTATTCTATACAACCTATGTGGTGTATTTGCTTGTAGATGAAGGAAACATTTACCTTGGTACATGCATGCTTTATTGACATATTTTTAGCCTACCCTTTTTGGGGGCACCTGACATCTGGGGCAAGAAAAACTGAAGAAAATGGCGTCGGCTGCATCTTTTATACCCCTGGTGCACTGACGTCATGGAGGAGGCGACAGCAACCGACGCTGGACCTAGACTTTGGAATTCAGGCCGACTGCGGGTAGTCTGGTAGCAGGATAACCCAATTGTAATGACTGCAACAGTGAATACACTCGAACATCTACATTTATGGTAAGTACACAACTGTACTTTCTCCCCCACCCCTCCCCCCTTTTCTTGTCAGGTTTGTCATTTAAGTTAGAGGCTTTCCTTCTGCTTTTTTCATATAGGCTAGCCATTTAAATTAGAGGCTTTCCTATTATCTTCCTAAAAAAAAAAAAAAAAAAAAAAAAAAAAAAAAAAACTTTATCTATAGTCTTTCTAGTAGGTGTGTTTTGTGTAGGCTGTATATTGCTTCTTCTTATTGTTGTCATAATTGTTTTTTTTCTACTGTAAAGAATGTCAAAGGACTCTAAGGTTTCTGGGTTTAAGAAGTGTGACTCATGCTGTCAGAAAATGTCTCTGACAGATGGGCACACTTCTTGCGTCTATTGCTTAGGTGCTGTGCACCTGCAGGACTCTTGTTCTATTTGCCATGCCTTTAGTCCAAGAGTCCTGCAGGAGCAGAAGAATAAGCTGATTCTTAGGGGTCTTTTAAAACCCCAGGATTCACCAGCCAAGAGCTCACAGCCAGTGAATCCCCTTAATCCACTAAGCCATCGGCTCCAAGTTCGGAGCCGTCTTCGGTTCAAGATTTACCTTCTACGTCGGTTCCGGCTGGCACCGACAAGACAATCTCCCCGTCGGCTCCATCAGAGGCTTTAGAGCTGTCGCGGAGCCACAAGAGGCTGAGGTCCCCTTCCCTAGAGTCGGTGCTTGGTCTCCTTTACTTCAGAGCGAGCGTAGTCACTGATCCTCTCACTCCTCTCGATCCTCTAGGTTGTCGGATCATGATGTGGAGAGAGTGGTCAGAAAGTTGCTAAAGTCGCAGGCACTAGCTAAATTGCTGTCCAGCCCTCCTCAACGGGTATCGGCTCCATCCACTTCTCTCGATATTCCTCCTCCGACTCCAATGAGTTCAGAGCTGGAGTTCATTGGGGCATTGGGGTTCGAGTAGTGGAACCATCGGCTCTGATAACTCTATCTCCTTCGGTTCCAACGTCAGCTCCGATTCCCTCGGTGGTACTTTCCATCGAGGGATCTGGGCGCCGGGGCTCCCTCGTCGGCTCCGAGGGGGCGAGCGGCATCGGACCCTTGTCCGACCCCGTTCTCCCTCTCTGAGCTTCGGCACAGGTGAGCTCGGCTCCAACATCGGCCTCGGAACCGTTCCCCTCGTTGCTGTGAAAGATTCCTATTTCTTCAGAACCAGAGCTTTCTCTGCATTGTGGCAGGGACGCCTTCGATGTCATGCGGAGTGTGCTGTCCTCTGAGTCAGCTCCACTTTCGGCCCCACCAGCTCAGTCCCCTGTATTGCCTGTGCCAACCTCTGCTCCTCCTCCAGACCCTAAGCGTAGGGAACCGATGCTCCAGGACACCCCATTGGGTGTTTCCTCCTCTTCTGAGGCCTCTACTGATCACTCAGAGGAGCCCCCTCAGAAGAAAAAGTGTAATAGGAAGCACATTGACTCCCCCGAGTCTGTCACTTCTGATACAGACTTAGATGATTCGGAAGGGTCCCCGAGATCCCCCTCTGAAGATGTTTCCTAGAAATGCTTAAGCAGAGGGGGAACTGGAATCCCCTAGCCCCTACCGAGGATGAGTCTGTATTTCTGGATCCCTTCGGTTCCCGACTTTCCACCTCCTGAGTGTCTCCGCCTTTCGATTCCCTTATGATAGTGGTGGCTCGAAAGGCTTGGTTAGCTCCGGATACAGTGGAACCAATTCCGAGGAGACCTAGTAAATTCATTACAGCACCCCAGGATAAGCAGTTCCTTTCAAAAGGTGTTCCTGTTAATGCCATGGTGATAGCAGCAGCCACCAAAAAAGAGTTAGCGGAGACCTCTTCGTCTGTCCATCCCCCTAACAAGGAGTCTAGGACAATGGACAGATACAGGAAGTGAATGTTCGCTTCACCAACCTTCTCTATGAGGTCACTGAACTACCTCTGTCATTTTACCCGACTTCAAAGGGATCTCCTTAAAGAGCTTTGAGATACTCTTCAAGGTCCAACAGCTGAGGGAGCACAAGCCAAGGTAGCTTCCCAGCTAGCGACGCTTAATTCTGTTGTTAACTCCTCCATGAGGCTCATTTCCTATGCAGCCGATGGGGCGAGTAGAGCCACAGGTACAGGTGTGACCCTTAGGAGGCATGCGTGGATGCGGCTGTGTAACTTTGCGGAACCGTTTTGAGCGTCCTTCACCAACAATCCCTTTGATGGTTCCTTTCTTTTTGGACCACAGGTGAAAGACACTTTGACTAGGTGTGAGCAAGAAGGCAAGACTCTCTCTGCCGTGGGAGTCCGTTTTTCCACTTCCTCTAGACCTTACCCCAAGGGTCAGAAGAGTGGGAAGATGTGGTTCCGTAAATCTCAGGGATCCTTGCCTGACACACGTAGTGATTTTTCCTCCAGAGGCAGAGGGGGAAACAATAATAATAGACGCTGCCCTCGTGGCAGGGGTGGCCTGCAGAACCAAGACAACAGAGAATCCTTCTCTGATAAGCCCTTCCAACATCCCTGAAGGGTTGCCCGGCTGCTCATTTCTGGAGGCAGTAGGGGGAAGACTTTCGCTGTACCCAAAAGCCTGGCAAAGTTTAACACAAGACAGATGGGTACGGTCCGTTATATCTGGAGGTTACAGAATTCCCTTCCATCAACGCCCTTTACAGTCAAGGAAGATCCTTCCAGATGTTCCACCCAATCTGAAGGAGCAAGCAGTAATAGAAGTTTCAAAACTTCTAGAAAAAAGAGCCATCCAGGAAGTCCCGGCAGACCAGCACGGATTCAGAACTTACTCAAGGTTCTTTTTAGTACCAAAAAAAGACAGGGGACTGGAGACCAATTCTGGATCTCAGCAGACTAAACAGGTCTGTGGAAAGAACAAAGTTTCAGATGGTCACGCTACAGTCCATTCTACCCTTTCTGGGTCAGGACAATTGGATGTGCTCGATAGATTTTCAGGACGTGTACTACCATATAAAGATGGACAGGCGCTCCAGGAGATATCTTCGCTTCCAGCTGGGGGCCAGTCATTATCAGTTCAGAACTCTGCCCTTTGGCCTCCCCACAGCCCCCAGGGTGTTCACCAAATATATGGCAGTGGTCACAGCTCACCCTGAGATGTCAAGAATTCCAGGTGTTTCCGTATTTAGACGACTGGCTCCTTACTGCTACCACCAGGCTTCAATTCATACAAGCACAGGTCTACACAATCAGAATCTGCTCCCATCTCGGCATTACAATAAATTTATAAAAATCTGCCTTGTTGCCCTGTCAATCTATCACTTACATAGGTGCAGACTTAGACACAAGGGATATGTTTGCAAGGCTACCACTAGAAAGGGTGTCCGCAATTCGTCAGCAGGTACAGGTTCTGATGCAAAGCAAAAGGATCCAAGTCAGGTACGTCCTTCAAACTCCGGGTTCCATGGCAGCAGCCATTCTCCTAATTCCCCTAGTGTGCTTTCATATGAGAATTCTTCAGTGGCTTCTGTTTATGCAGTGGTCTTTCCAAGAGCCACCCATGACTCACATGGTCATGATCACGGATGCATGCAAAAGACATCTTTCTTGGTGGATGGTCTCACCACTAGTTACTCAGGGCAGACCTTTCATACAACCCCCTCCGGTAGCCACAGTGACGACAGACTCCTTCCTGATAGGGTGGGGGGGCATTATCTGGGCAGGGCAGTCCAAGGCACGTGGCAACCTCACGAGTACCATCTGCACATAAATGTCCTGGAAATGAGAGCCATGCTCCTGGCATTACAAGCCCTTCAAGACTCTCTTCCTTCTGGGACCATTGCTATTCAAAAGGACAACATGTCGTTGGTGTGGTACATCAACAAGCAGGGCAGAACCAGATATTACCCCCTGTGTCGAGAAGCACTCAGACTTTGGCAGTAGGCAGTTTCTTCCCAACATTTTCTGATTGCGACGCACATCCCCGGGAGATCCACTGTCATAGCAAACAGGCTCAGCAGAGCTATCCTCATGCCTCACGAGTGGTCTCTGAATCAGGAAGTTGCAAATCTTATTTTCCACAAATGGGGACAGCCTTGCTGCGATTTCTTTGTCACCCCCTTCTATAGCAAATGCAGCAGCTACTTCTCCCTTCTTCTGCTTCCTGGTCACATACCCAGAGACGCTGTAGTCCACATTTGGCCCCAGGGACTTCTTTATGCCTTTCCTCCTTTCCCTTTGATACCCAAACTTATACAGAAAGCAATATCGTTGGGTTGCAAAATGATCCTCATTGCTCCCTACTGGCCTCGACAGATATGGTTCCCATTCCTGCACCATTACCTTCTCGTTCAACCCTGGACTCTGGACCCAGTTCCACATCTCCTGGTTCATCAGTCAGGCGGGTTGCATCAATCCCTCAAAACTCTCCAGCTCATAGCTTGGTTGCTCCACTTCCAACCTTAGCCAGGCTTCCCAGCATTTCCCCAGCAGTCCGTGACATTATCGTCTCCTCTCACAAGTCTACAACGAAGAAAATTTATGCTAGCAAATGGAAACGTTTTTCTTGTTGGGCAAAGGCTAGGAATGTGGATCCTTTTCAGCCCCAGTCCACGAAATTCTGGAATTCCTTGCACAACTGTTTCACTCTGGGTCCTCTTCTGCTACGATCAGGGTACAAATGGCAGCCATTTCTAACTTTCATGTTGGTTTTTCGAATTCTAATATTATGTCTCATAAGCTCTGTAAAGCATTTTTGAGAGGGACAACTCTTCTTAGGCTTCCAGTGAGAGATCCCTCTCCTCCTTGGGACCTTAATTTAGTCATAACCTTCTTAATTCTGCCCCCTTTTGAACCAGCAGCGTCCTGCTCTATCAAGTTTCTATCATGGAAGACACTCTTTCTGGTAGCTATTACTTCAGCCAAATGCGTCTCCGAACTTCAGGCGCTATGTGTTCGTCCTCCCTACTTGGTTTTTCATAAGGACAGAGTTGCTCTGAGGACTAATCCTTCATTTCTTCCTAAAGTCTGCTCATAAAATAATTTAAACCAGTCTATAGATCTTCCTGTGTTTTTCCCTAATCATACCAACAAGGCAGAGTACAAACTACACCAGTTGGACGTTCATAGGCAATTGCGTTTTTACCTGCACAGAGCTAAGGAAATAAGGAAGTCAGACCAACTATTCTTTTCTTATGCCTTGGGCAAACAAGTTCTCCCAGTTTCCAAGGTAACCTTGTCCAGATGGTTGTCACACACTATTTCTTTCATTTATCAGTTAAGGAACAAAGAGTTACCTATTAAACCGAAAGGTCATTCTACTAGGGCCTTGGCCACATCTGTAGCCTTCCAGTCTAGGTTGCCCATGGATTCTATCTGTGCAGCTGCCACGTGGGCAAACCCTCATACCTTTATTTCTCATTACAAGTTTTATATGGTCTCCAGGAGCAGAGCTGACTTTGATTCCACTGTTCTGAAGAGTCTGTTCCACTGAGCCACCCAGGATTTTAGGTGCTAGGGACACTGTCCCAACCAGCAAGAATGAAGGTGAGATAGACAACTTAACATAAAGAAGTTATGTACCTACCATAACGTTCCATGTTAGTTGTCTTCATGTCGCCTTCCTTCTTGTGTGCCACCCTCCGCCCCCCTGTCCTAGTGGACCGAGAGGAGTTTTTCTTGTTTTCACTGGCTGTATGTTCTCTTGTTTTCTTCTATTGACTTAGAGAATATGGCAGGTATAGTCAACTGATTTTTTGACTGGTTTATTTTCTTGTTATGTCTGGAGTTAGCTATTTCAAACGAGATCTGAGTAGCTATCCCTAGGCATTATGGGATAAGGGGTAGCCTCAAGCCAGTAAACAGCTCTCGAGCTATTGAAGATGGCCAAGTCGGAGCCAATGATCGGCTCCGATCCCAACCAGCAAGAAGGAAGGCGAGATGAAGACAACTAACATGGAACATTATGGTAGGTACATAACTTCTTTATTTCTCTTAAGACGCCTCTAAATTGTAACAGATTTGTTGTGATGGCATGTAAAAGTACAGTTTTGTAAGCTGAACTTAAAATAAAAAAAATGTTCAAATGATCACTGCTGCAATAGCTTTAGCTTTATAGGTTATATCCTGCCAAGGATATAACACCCAGCCAGCTTCCAAAGCTTCAGAGCACCTTCCACACACCCAAACTATCAAGCAGCTCGAGATGAGTAGACTAAAAAGCAAGTTAGGGAGCGAAGCCCTTTAGAACTCTGCCAGGAGCGAGAGGGAGGCTGATCCCTGAAAGGCAGTGCTAAAAATGACAAAATAAATGTCCTCAGCCTGGCATAAAAAACACATCAAAAACAAGTGGTTGGAGGGAGGGAGCAGCTACTGTAGCAGAGATCATTCAAACATCTACTGTTATGGTAAGTTCAACTTACACAACTGTATTATGATCTTCATATTGATCACTGGTGCATAGTCTTAGCTATATGGATTGATCACTGTTGCTAGCTATATTTTGGAGGAGGAAAGAGAAGAATCAAAGAGTCCCCTGTAGAATGGTCCTAGCTAAACTTGATTTAGAGCTAGAGAGGGAATCAAGCTTATAGTGCTTTGCAAAACCATGTCCAGAGGACCAAACATCATCTTCTAGAATCCAAATCTTTCCAAAAAGCAGTAAATGAAGCCAAGGACCTGGTAGAGTGGGTCCTGACCCTGCCTGAAGTGTATTTGTCATGGTGAGTATAACAAAAGGTAATAGCCTTAGACAAACATTTGGAAATAGTCAATTTTGACACAGGTTGCCTGTTTTCCTTACCTTTACAAGAAGTAAATAATTGATCAGAAGATCTGAAAGATTTAGTTCTGTTAAGATAGTACCTGAGTTATCTGTGGACATCCAAGGTATGGAATATCCTTTCTCCCTTATTTTTAGGTTCAGGAAAAACAACGGGGAGATGGATAGGTTGGCTTAAAATAAACTCGGATACCACTTTTGCCATAAAAGAAGAATAATTAGTTCTCAAAGAAACCCTGTCCATATAGAAAATGAGGTAGAGCTGACTCACCATAAAAGATTGAAACTCAGATACCCTTCTTGTAGTGGTCAGAGCAGTCCTTAAAACTGTTTTACATGCTAAAAACCTCAAGTCAGCCAGATTAGCTGATTCAAATGGAGTAAATGTTAAGATCTCAAGGACAGGCTACCGGTTTACTTCAGGACCTCTTATGCAAACCCCCTTTGAAGGATCCATGGGCAGACATGCCGAAATGGCTGATAAATGAACCTTGACAGAGGGGTAAGAAAGACCATAGGACAGTAACTAAAACACATATTGTAAAACCAGAGAACAACTAGCTCTGAATGAGTGCTGATTATGTTGTTCACACCAACTAGAAAAGATTTTTCATTTGCTAATATATGATTTTCTAGTAGCAGGCTTTCTTGCCTCCATTAATACTTGCTCCATGTCCTCAGAAAACAGATGCCTGATAGGAATTGAAACCCTATCATGCAAGCAGTTCAACTGAAGGTGATTGATGTCAGGTTGCATCAGACACCCCTGTTCTTGTGTGAGAAGATCCGTAGGTGCATAGGAGGTTATTAGGCTAGTGGCCATATAGCCTTGACAAGCTGAGTCATGTTAATCCCAAGTATTCTCATTTGTTTTAGGTTGTTCACAGAATGAATTTATGAACATAGTGTGTCTGTGATCAACACCCATTACCCTTGTCCATGAGGGACACGGATGCCACCCCAGGGGCGAATTTGCAATCTCCCATCTGATTATCTAGGTTGCATTTGAATAGGGTCAGCGAAGAGCTTTATTTTACATGAGTAGGGAGTGTATCCTAAAGAAGCAGCAGTCTATGGAAGACATGTCTGTCTTTTTGGCATGAGCTGTTAATGTCACAAGGTAGGTTGAGATCCCTAGAGCAAGTGACTCTTCAGCCATTTGACTTGTGGATGTACAGCATTTCCATTAGACCAGGGTTGGAAATTGCCCTATAGGCCAGGTACAAGTCACCTCAGAGCAGCCTATAAGATACAGAGTAAAGTGACAGGGCTTTTAGCCTGCCCATGTAGGTCATGGTTTAGAGTCCCTGTATTTTCTTAGTGAGAAACTTCTGAGGTCTCTCCAGCTGCTGCAGGTGTCTGGTGAGGTACATGTAGAAGGTTGCATTGTATTCTACTAGTGGTCTGATGAGGGTTGAGTACAGTGGAATTATAACACCCGTTGATCTGGATGCTGTGCCCATGCTTATGAGACGCATTATGTAGAAGGCTTTCCTTACCACTGTGGAAACTTGGTCAGAGTTCAGATTGCTATCAGTCTGTGTTCCCAAGTCTCGCACCACTGGATTGAAACTCGGGGGGGGGGGGGGGGTTGCTGTCAATATTGCAGTTTGTAGGGAAATCCATTTTTGCCAAAAGGGATAATAATGCAGGTTTTTTTTTTTTTTTTTTGCTTTTAGTTTTAGACCATGGATTTGGCACCAATAATTTGTTGGTGTTAGTCCTTCTTGTAATATGTTGACATAATTTGGAGACTGATTGATTGCTCCCAGTTGCAGTCATCAGCGAACTTGGTGAGCCAAAGGCTGTCAACTTTGACCTGGACTTCTGAGAAGTAGGTGCCAAACAGTAAGGGGGCCAGCACAAATCCCTGTGGTACTCCGTTGGTGACGGGTCTACTGGTGAAGGTGGAGTCACCAATTTTGACAGAGTGTGTTCTGTTGTTGAGCCAGTTGGCTACCCATCTAGTAACATAAGGGTTGTCCCTATTTTTTTTTAAATTTCTCCACGTCTTTTAGGTTTCTAATACCATGACAGGAATGGACCCCATTCCTAAGTCAAAGTACGATTAAAGTTCATGAAATTAGTATTGTTTCAGTCTTTGATGTCAGCCAGAAGTGGTCTTCGCAGCACCTGCAGTGTGCCCACTAATGACACCTTCTGCAAGTCATTTGGGGTTACATGTATTGGTAACCTATCTAAATACATTTGTAGATTCTTTTTGTAAGACCTATTGCTCCTTCTATTGTTGCAACTGTCTGGGTAGCTTTCTTCCATGTTGCTCATGTTTCTGCCTACAAATCCTGATATTTTATGGCTTTGTTGTCTCTCTGTACGCAAGACACTGTAGTTACTGGGTGTGGCTATTTCAGTAATTAGTGCTACTTTTGTCTTCTTTTCAGGGACCACTATATCCAGATTTCTGGCATCTATCTTTTGAACTGTTGGTAATGGGTGATCCCATGTGATGTAGACTTCATCAGTTTCTGTGATGCTTTGTGGCTCATGCTTCCATTGTTTTTCAGCCACTTCAGTACCATAGTGTTTGCACAATGCCCAGTTCAACAGTCTTGCTACATTATTATGCCTTTCAGTATACAGTCCTTCTGCCATTATGTCACAACCAACAATGAGGTGTTAACTGTTTCCATTTCTGTTTTACAAAACCTACATTTGTCTGTTTCTCTCACATGTTCAGTGGACTTTATAAACCAATGTGTACATAGCCCACTATCTTGGGCCGCTAATATTAACCATTTATCTCTTGGTTTGAATTTGCCACTGCTTTACCATTCCTGTATTCTGTCCTAATCAAGATGAGGTTCTTCCAGAAGTTTTCTATACTTGCAACCATATTTATGCATTTTCCACATTTCTTTCTTTCTTTCTCATGTGATCCTTCCCCTTATATTATTTCTTTTCTTTCTTGGCACATTCATTTGCTGCCTGATTTCTATCTACTTCTGGTTTGATTTCCATTCCTGCTTGACGCCGATATGCTTCTGCTACACTAAGCAGAGAAGTCATCTTAGATATATTCTCCTCATGTTTCAAAACTTTCACTACGTTTGGGTCCTGTGAGATCAGCAGATATTTGTGCAGTCCCACTATTACAGGTCTGTACATGTAATCAATTTCAAGGAGGTCCATCCTTCCTTCGGAATTGGGAATATATAATCTTGGTATGCACTGCTTTTTATAAATCATTTGGTAAGCATGAAGCATCCTTCTGGTTTTCCTGTTCAATCTATCCTGATCTGTATCTGGGAGAGTTTCTCAATGATACCAGAGTGGGGATGTGTGTCGAAAGCCTTGGCAAGTTTAAGATAGGCTGTGTGCACTCTTACCTTCAGCCATGGCTTTGCTGACATTCTCAAAGAAGTCTACTAGTTTTAATAAACATGGTGTACCCTTAACAAAGCCAAACTGGGTTGGGTCTAACGATTGCAGGTCACCTATGTCCTTATTGAGAAGGTCCATGATAATTCTTTCCATGGCCTCGCAGATGAGCCTGGTTAGACTTATGAGTCTGTAGTTCCCAGGGTCAGTTGATGGCCCCCCTTTGTACAAGAGGATTACTGTTGCTGTTCTCCATTCTGCAGGAACATAGCCATTTCTCAAGATATAGTTAAAGAAAATGCCAAGTGGGTCCGCTAGGTCTTGTTTTAGATTATTTAGTAAATAATCTGGGATATTATCTGGTCCCATTGAGGCCATGTTTTTGGCCAGGACTAGTGCAGAGTTGACCTGTTCTCTAGAGATACTAAGCAGGGGACTGGTGTCAGGTATGCTTTGTGATATGGCAGGTGGGGATAGGGGGTGAAGTTTGCATTGAATCCGTCAGCTAGCAAGTTGGCAATATCTTCCGGTGTAGTATGAGTGATCCCACTTACAAGCATTTTGGCACATAGCTGGGCATTCACTTTTAGACTTCGGACATAGTTAAAGGACAACTACTGGAAAACATTTTAAAAGGATGCATTGTGTAACTTTTCCTTAAGTTTGTCTCATTACAAACCTGTATGTACCAGACAGAAGTAGTCACTGGTAATTTTATTCAGTTTGCACCCCTGACTGACATCCTGGGGGCAGACATCCTGATGAGAGCTTGTTTCCTTCTAAAGAAAAATCTTCCCTGTGATACACTGGGAGTCCACTGTTTCTGAGATTACAGTACCCATAGCTGGGCTGTCATATGGCAGTTCCATTCACATAGAATGGAAGAACACAGAACAGCAGCTAACTTTGAGAGGCCTTAGTGAAAGTATCATGTACTGTCATGCAGTGCCTCTTAAAAATGTGTTTCTTGCTGATGTGTTACACATTCTGTGAAAAAAGATTCCACAGCTAGCAGCTCATTGCTGAGAAAACAGACTTTTTTTAGGCATTCAACTTTGATCTGCTTGTGTTCCTTCTCAAATTACTCCTCCCATATTCCCACCCTCAGCCAGCAAGAGTTTCACATTTCCTGCCCTTCTAGGTTTAGCTAATTTGAATGACAATGCACATCAGAGTTGCTTTCAGTCAGCCTGGTGTGCCTCTAAAATTGTTCCCTCACCTCTCTCC
The DNA here is from genome assembly GCF_019279795.1 of Protopterus annectens. Lineage (NCBI taxonomy): Eukaryota > Metazoa > Chordata > Ceratodontiformes > Protopteridae > Protopterus > Protopterus annectens. Next base: position 1,890,292,602 of record NC_056741.1, on the reverse strand, counting down.
TTACTGCTTTCATCTGAATAGCACTTTCACAGTAAATCAAGGTACAAGTATGCTGTTAGTAATCCTTACTGTAAAGGTGTCTTAAGTATAGGGTTACCACCTGTCCCACTTTGCGAGGGACAGTCCCTCTTTGGGCAGCTGTATCCTGCAAAAAAATTGAAAAAATGACAAATGTCCTGAGATTTTAGGACAAAAATATTTCCTATATTTTATGTAATAGTTGCATAAAAACGGTTATTCTGTATCTGAAACACCTAAATGTTATAAGAAACAGAATAAGCAACTAAAATGCTACAAGAATAAGCTTTTATTTAGGCAAAATTGAAGTTCTGTCCATTGTACTGGCCTTGGGTATGTTTTGCCCTGTAAAATCTGACGTTTGTACCAAAAATGTCCCACTTTGGGCATTTGAAAAGGTGGCAACCCTACTTAATTATTCCTCTAAACATGCCTGTGACATACACATATAACAGTTAATCTCAGCCACTGACAGATTTAGCTATGACTGCCAAAGCATACTCTGATCATTATGAATAGTCATATTTGCCTTGGAGAGATGTGCAGTATTCTGCATTTTTATCCCTTAGGCATGTCACTGATGTGTCCTTCTGCTTGTAGTTGCTACTACTTTTGTGTGCACATATGCATTGCTGGCATGATGTTTTTCAAGCAACTTAACATATTCTTTACTTCATGCTATGCACTGCCTACTCTCGCTGTTCCAAACAGTGTGCATGCTGTTCTTGCTCACTCTCAAATTTATTTTCTTTTCCAGGTTGCCACAACATCCCAATATTCATCAATATGCGGAATGTAACATTTCCCCAAGAAGCTAGATAAAACAGACTTCCTCTAACAGTATGTTTTGTACAACAGTCATTTTTGTGTAATCATAACTGTTGCAATTCAACCATTTGAATTTAGTCCTTACAGCAGGGATCAAGCATGAGAGGCCCCTTTTCCCCAGGAACATTAACAAAACAAATGAGCTGCAAAGAACAGTTTGTAGGATTATACACAAACTCCAACTCAGTATGTCTCACAGGGATGGTCTAAGTCTTTTAAAACAGAAAAAAAAGATGCAAAGGGCAAACTTTGGGTTATAAATAGCTGACCTGAAAAATCAAAGTACATTCAAGCCAGGAAATGTACAAGAGCTCATGGCCACAAAATGCATAGCAACAAAAATAAAAAATTCTCTAGAATTAGAATCCAGAGCTATTATGTTAACACACACTTCAGCTATGTTAGCATCTACAAGTGCATAACTTGTGAAGCCTGATGAATAACAAAGAGTCTGGCTTTCAGTACAGGAAGGGGCAAGCTGAGCTGTCAGGTATCATGCTGAGGAGTTGAATTCATTATACAGACATCACGACTCCTCGGTGAATAACTTCAGTTGACTGTTCTGCAACAGAAGATGAAGAAGGTGTGATGAATATGAATGGGAACCCTAAGCCACAGACAGTGGCTTAGCATATTCACAGGAATCCGAACAATAGCATCAGATGAGGTAAGAGCTGAATCGTTTAGTACACCAGGTTTTAAACCAAAGGAAAAAAAAATAACATATTAGGTGCACTGCGGTGGTGATGCTGCGGTAGCGTTGTCGCCTCACAGTAAGACGTTGTCCTGTTCGATTCTCAGCTAGAGTGTCTTCTGCGTGGAGACATGCATGAATGGGCGTACCTTCGTTGAAGGTTGTGCGTCAGAGCCGGCAACTCGGCATGTAAAATTCTACTGCCAATCATTAGCGGACCGGAGTTCCGCTGTGGCGACCCCTAACCGGGAAAAGCCGAAATACACAACAATTAGGTGCATAGGTTCATATGTAGGTACTAGGCTATCGGCCCAAGGGCCTATGTAAGCCTAGCCAACAAGGTTCCCTGGCTTACGCCACCCAAGAAAGTTATTTTCCTGTGCTACTATCGAGCAGAGATACAGAAGTGATCCCCAAGGTATATTTCCTATTTCCCATCCACTCATCAAGATTTTTCTTGGAGTGCTAATGAAGAACTTTGCTTGACATAGATGGGTAGCCTGCTCCAGAGTATGGGAAGTCTCTGGGACAAGAATCTATCCCTCCAGCATGTCCTGTTTATTGTGGTGACAAGGTTTAGGTCCCTAGAGTGTGTAGCTCGGAGGGATTGAGATATCTTTAGCTGTAGCAGGTCCAACAGCTCTGGGTTTGACATAGCTTTATATACTTAAATAGTTCTTGTGTCACCAAGCAGTTACATTTAAGAATAAACAGGTCATCATAAAGTAGCTCAAATCAAATGGACAGCCATGTTTGTGCAATCACTATTCCACTTCACCATCTGACTTCAAAATACTGGTCTCCTTACAGGTGTACCAAACTGTTTACAAAAGTCATGTAACATAAGGCAAGTCACCAAACAGATTGCAGGCATTTTGGGTGACAATGACTATTGTTCACACCATACTGTGGCAGTTTTATTTATTTATTTATTTCACATTTGTTAACCGGGTTAGTCCAACTGAGTTTGCAAACAAACCCATTTTCAGTGGAGACACGAGGGGGAAAGCCCCAGAAGACATAAGTAAAGATAAAGTGACAATATACAAATATTAAATAACAATCACAAAACAAAATAATTGTAAAACAGAAAAAGTTATTAACTATTTGCATTGCATTGACAGTAAGCAACCCATTTTCAGTGTACAACTGAGAAAAATACTGAAGTGCAATCATCCTAACTCCCCATATGTCTACATCAGCCCACAGAACAGTATCTCTCTGTCTTCTGGGTACACTTACAGCACAATGTAAAGCACCAGGCATGCACACGTGGTGCAAAATTCTTCTTCCAGACAATGAATACATAGACATACACACCTTATACGGAAAATGTTAGAAGACTTGAAACCCAATCCTGTGTTTTCGGGCTAAATGAATACCTGTAATGCATAACTAACAACTTATGATGCAACCCTAGGAAACCCCTTTCTTCTGCAATACCACTGTAGATTCCATGAATTCATGTGCAACAACCTAGCATCAGCATCTCTAATCACTAGTGATCATATCTCCCTAACAGTTCTTGGCTAATTATATGACCCTTGGTCATGTGTACAGTACTCTCTGCACCTTTCCAATGTCTTCTCCCCTCAGTATATATTTTCAAAAATATTCTTCCTTTTAGGATATCATGATGCATCCTTGCTTCTGTTGTGGCAAAAAGATAGGTGTTAAATAGGAATTCTACTGCTTACTCCTGTCATTTTTCACCCACTACCAAAAGCATAAATTATGTTAAACCTTTACTGTACTCCACAAAACGTGTATGTGCCCACTATTGTCGGTGTGCCTACCACACAACTCAGCAGCCACTGGTCAATAAGCTACTGGCTGGCTAGTCTGTAGTTATCCATCCTGGATTACCTTTGGTAGCTGTGTTGAGCAACTGAAAGATGCATAATCTATGAACCTGTCAAACATGAACTGTGAATTGCTAGCCTGGTGTAGGTTCACTGACAGGATGCAGCTGGACATGGATGACATGATGCTAAGGTGGAGGATGAACATCCAGTGTTTCCAGGAGACTAGATGGAAGGGCAGTACAGGAAAGGCACATGGCTTGGGATCCACAGTCTACTACTTTGGGGGCAGACAGGCTAGAAATCATCTGTGAATTGTGGTGAGAGAAGGGCTTCAGAAGGCAGTGAGGGATCAAGTCAGAATTAGTGACAGACTCATGGCAATCAGACTCCAGTGTAAGGTTAGGCTGACATTATGAATACTACACTATGCCTCACTGCAGGGTTGTGATAGCGAGCCAAAGAGTGTAGTCAGACACTGTATAAAGTTGGGCATCATGAATCAGTTTTGATAATAAGTGACTTGAATGCATTTATTGTGACAGACAGAACAGGATATCAGCACTGTCTGGCTTCTCACTGGTGGGTCATCATGGCTTGATAGTAGCCAACACATGGTTGAGTAAGACAGTCACAAGTCCACATACACGAGTGGCCAACATCCAACTGATATACATTTCTCCTAGTGAGGAAAGGGTACTGCTGTATAACCACAGATTACACAGTTATCCTCTGCGAACCTATTTGAAGAATGGCAGAACCTTAAAACTGCATGTGTGAGGACTACAGAAATGAGTTCTGGCCTAGCCATGTATTTCCATAAAGTAAAAAGGAAAGCATGTGGAGTAATGCAGCAGTACAGGATCTACGCAAAAGAAATGCGGAGTCCAGACAAAAGTGGGATATTGGAATGACCACCCATGGTAGGAAGGAATAGAGATTGACTAACAATGAAGGTAAGAAAGGAGTTGCAGTAGCACAGAACAGGACATTGGAGGCTGTAGACATGCAAATGCAAACAGACTTGGTAGGTGCCACAGAGAAACATCAGATTGCAAGGCCATTACTTCCAGACAAAGAGGACTGACAGACCCACTTCATGAGGGATGCCAGCAACAACATGCTCTCCTGTCCGCAGTACATCAAAGGAAGATGGAGGAAGTACTTAAAGCAGCTTACCAATCACAGTAATGACCACAGATGCTACACTGCCCCAGAAACAGGATACAACACGAGAAGAACAGGATACCACCCTGTAAGATGTAAAACTTTTACTAAGGAAATTCAAGTCATGTGCAGCTACAGACTCAGTAAATGTCACAGTGGATATGATAAACATGCTTGCTGAGATATGAGAGAATTGTCTCCAGAAGCTACTTGTAACAGAGTGGATAGAACGGCATATCTCAGGTGACTGCAGGATCACCGTACTTGTGCCAGTTTATAAGAAGAAATGGGATATCCACCTCTGTGATCCCTACAGAGCCATCAAAATCCTGTCACATTGCACGAAACTTATGGAGAGGGTGAATGGATACACAGGGTAGTACAATGCAACAAGGGTGATGAGCAGCACCTATTCCGATCAGGATGCAGCACAACTGACCCATTGTTGTGAATGATACAGCTGATAAGATGGTAGAGATGAGGAAAAAAAAAAAAAAAAAAAAAGAGTCCAAATCCTCACTCCTATATTTTGATAATACAGATGAGAAGGTCCCAGGAAAGCTACCTTGGCCAGAACCATGGGTGGTTCAAAGTCCCAGAAACATTAGTAGACTTAGTTCAGCCTAAGTAGGAGGGACCCTACAACTCAAGTGCAGTGTTACGTGTCCCCTGTGGGTCAATCAGTGCACCCATAACTGGATTCTTTTTCTATCTAATTCATAAGTTATAGAACATTGCCAATTGCCAGTGACTACTACCAATTAGTAATTTTTTTAGTGTGAAAGACCACGCAACACAATTTCTGAAGGAGGTGATGCAAATAGAGCTGTGCTGTTCCCTGATTATAAATCATACAAATTGCCTCATGTACACCGACAACCACTTATCTAGCGAAACAGGAGGTAAAGCTCTCTCCAACCAAGACTGAACTTGACAGTCAAGAGAAGAAGGTAAACACTTACACCACACCACACTCATCACAGTCTCATTAATCTACACCACCAAAATTCATACTTAGAAACACAAAAACATTCGTGGAGGCTCTCAATAATAATCTGCTCAAGCAACAGAGACCTCCAAAGCAGAAATGCAAGCAACCTCCACCCCCCCCAACACAACCCAAATTACACATAGCCCGCAGACTCAGTGCACCACTAAACCACAGCTAATAAGGCAAAACAACGTACCCAACACATTAGTTATAGGTGACTCTATAGTCAGGCACACTGATGTCCCACTCATCAGGCTAAACAGGGAGAAGGTTACTGTCAGCTGCTTGTCGGGTGCCAGGATTCGCCACATAACCCACACACTCAAGTCACTCCACAACAAGTACTGTCATTGTCCATGTTGGTGTGAATTACCTGAGATGTACCTCCCTGGACCACATGAAAAGAGACATGGAAGAGCTCTCCGATCTTGTAGCCCAGGCAGGTATGACCCCAGCCCTGAGTAGCATTCTGCCATCACCAGAATGATACCGCAGTACAAGGACAAAATGATTGACTTCAACAATTGGTTAAGCCTTTGGTATCATTCTAAAGGTATCCAGTATCTGTCTGCCTTGGATGATATGGTCGACAGACCACAATGCTTTGCCAGAGATGGCCTGCACCTGTCACCCCTGGGATTCCAGATACTGGCTAAGGTTCTTGCTGCCCCTATAGTGCCTTTTTTAGGCAAGTTTCAAATGACAAATTCACCAAGATTAACACTTGCACCAAACCTCCAGCCTCACATAGACCTACTAAACCAGCAATGGCAAAAATTACACATAAATACACAAAATCATACTCAGAGGCTCTAAATAAAAACCTGCAAAAGCATCAGAGAGCTCCAAAGCAAACACCCAAAAACCTGCACCTCCCGTCACAAACCAGAACACACATAAAACACAAAATCAATGTGCCGCACAATCACAGCCCTTAAGGCGAAATTACATACCTAACACACTAGTAATAGGTGACTCAATAGTCAGGCACACTGACGCCCCACTCACTAGGCTTGACAAGGAGAAGGTTACTATTTGCTGCCTGTCGGGAGCCAGAATCCACCACATAACACAAGCAATCAGGTCACTCCCGAACAAGTACAAATATGACTGTGGTATAGTTTCCTGTGTTGCCCATATCCTTACTTGGATAGGAGGAAGCTTCTCTGCTCACCAGTGAAAGTGGGGAGCTTTGAGCAGCCTATCTGTCCCTGGAGGAGTGGTCTCAGCTGTGAAACTAGTAGCTTATTGGCCGTTTTGGGTCAATTCCTATCTCTTTCAGTTGCCCTGCTTTAAAACCCGCATTTGGTGGTTTTGCGCATAGCGCAGCATCGGGCAGCACCGCTTAAACAGGTTTAAAGTATTCCCGGCTCCACAAAGTCTGCTCTTCACTTTTTCCCTTAGAACTGTTCTAAATCTCAAAGTAAGCACTCTATTTTCATTCCAAAGCCCTGCACTTGCTCGTATAATTAATCTTATAATTAACACTAATAAACTAAAGCACTACACCCTCTTATACTTCCTTTAAGTACTTGGCTCCCTATTGGTCCTTTCTGATCAATCAAAAAGTAGTTCCTTATACTATTCTGGCATGTCCATAGGTCAATTTCGGGTTTACTCTCCAGTCCAGCTGGTGAATCTGCGAATCTTGAGGCAGTGTTACAACTGCCTTATGTACACAGACCACCCTCTCCTCCTCCCAAGAAGTTCAAATATATGTGAGAGATGCAAGTATATAGCCAAACTGGAGGCTGAGCTCTCTCAACCCAGTACTGGCACAGTCAGTCAGGAGGAGAAGGTAACCACACACACACCACAAATCCAGTTTCACATAGACCTATCGCATCAGCAAACCAAACACACAAACACACAAATACATACTCGGAGGCTCTAAATAAAAATCTGCCCAAGCATCAGAGACCTCCAAAGCAGACATCCAAGCAACCGCTACCCCACAACGATACCCACGTATCACATAGTTCACAAAGTCAGTGTGCCACACAGTCACAGCCCTTAAGGCTAAACAACACACCTAATACACTTGTAATAGGTGACTCTTATTGTCAGACACACTGACGTCCCACTCACCAGACTGAACAAGGAGAAGGACACTGTAAGCTGCCTGTCGGGTGCCAGGATCCGCCACATAACACAAGCACTCAGGTCACTCCAAAGCAAGTACAAATATGACTCTGTCATTGTCCATGCTGGCGTGAATGACCTGAGACGTACCTCCCTGGATGACATGAAAAGAGACATAGAGGAGCTCCCTGATCATGTAGCCCAGGCCGGTATTACGCTGACCTTGAGTAGCATCTTACCCTCACCAAGAATGATGCCACAGTATAAAGACAAAATGATCAATTTTAACAATTGGCTAAAGTATTGGTGCCATTCAAAGGGGATCCAGTGTCTGTCAGCCTGGGATGACATGCTCGACAAGCCACGTTGCTTCGCTAGGGACAGCTTGCACCTGTCACCGCTGGGCTTTTGAATACTGGCTAAGGCTCTTGCCACCCCCATAGTGCCTTTTTTAGGCAAGGCTCAAAAGACAAACCCACCTCCATAGACAACACAATGAAAAGGAAATTAAGGGTAATGCTGCTCAACGCCAGAAGTCTAAACCTCAAGATGCACGCACTCGCGGCTCTCCTCGGTAAGGAGAATATTGATATCTGTGCAGTAACAGAAACCTGGTTCAAAGCTCCCAAGAGGACCCCAAGACTACCAGGTTATACCTCATACCATTCTTTTCGGCCCCAAAACTCGGACCGAACCACAAAAGGAGGGGGAGTATCCATATTCATCAAAGATACCCACACCTCCAGGTTAGTGGCACTGCACGAAGCATCAGAGACCATCCACGTGCAACTAACAGTGGGCAAAACTGCCTTTCAGTTTGTAGCCTGCTACAGACCACCCTCCCAAACTCAGGAACCCCACTTGGCTTTCCTGAGAACACTGGAGAATATGAAGGTCTCTCCAAACACCATTATATTGGGTGACTTCAACTACCCAAACATAGACTGGGAGAACTACTCAAGCCCAAACACCCTCGCCCAATGGTTCCTAGAATTTATAAACTCAAATGCTATGGAACAACTGGTCACCACTCCCACAAGAGGGGAAAACATATTGGACCTGATCATCACTAACATGGGGACTCTATGTTCCATACCAGAGGTATACCCCTCATTGGTAAGATCTGACCATAAATTAATCTCACTGGACATCCATATCCCATCCCCACCCCCAGCCAAGGAAACCACGGTGAAGAACTTCTCAAAAGCAAACTTCACACTTCTCAAAACCAAGGTGGAATCCTTCAAAGCCCCCGGGCCAGTGGAAAATACAACCCAAACCGCAGAATCCTTTACAAACTCATTCTAGGGACACCTACAGGAATGCATGGATTGTGCTATCCCAAATTAAACCAAGACTCACTCCTCCAAAGGCAGGAGACCTGTCTGGTGGATCCTGGCCATAAATAAGCTATACAACAGAAGGAGGAAGCTACTACATGATAGAGCAAAATCCAAAAAAGGGAAGGCATCTCTGATCAGTACTAGCAAGAAACTACGAACCCTCATAAAATCATCTAAGGTCAGCTTCGAAAGAAAAATTGCACAAGATGCTAAAGATAATCACAAGGCTTTCTTTAATTATGTCAGGAACCTGGGTGGCAACTCCTAGATATGCTCTGAGTTAGTGCAAAATGACACAAAATACACTGAACCCACAGACATTGCCAACATCCTGGCAGACAGGTTCAGTGCAAACTTCTCCCCCCCTTCCCCCCAAAAGAGCAAAAGTCTATCCCGACAGAGTGCAGTCTCCCTGACATCACAGATGCACAGGTGAGAGCTGCCCTCTCCAAAGCGAAAAACACAGCATCAGTGAGACCGGACGGTGTCCCGGGCTGCATCTTACACGAGCTCCAAGAAGAACTGAACCCTCACATAAAGTCACTGTTCAATCTCAGCCTTACTACAGGATATGTACCCAAGGAATGGAGTACAGCAGCAGTGGTCCCGCTCCACAAAGGTGGTGCCACAACGGACCCCGGAAACGATCGCCCTATAAGCCTGACTTGCCTGGTCTGCAAAGCTATGTAGCGTATCATCATGGAACTCATAAACAAAGACATTGGGAACCTCCAGACACTGGATACTACCCAATTTGGCTTTGTTAAGGGCAGATCTTGCCCCTTGAACCTGGTTGCCTTCTTTTAAACAGTCACCAAGGCCATAGATGAAGGGAAGGTAGTCCACACAGACTACCTGGTCCTCGCAAAAGCCTTCGACACAATATCCCACTCGGGCATCATAAATAAGCTCACCAGCTTAAATATCAACCCCTATGTCACAAGATGGGTTGCACACTGGCTCAGGGATAGAACCCACATGGTCAGAATTGCAGGTGCCATGTCGGACTGTAAACCAGTTACAAGTGGCGTCCCACAAGGCTCGGTCCTGGGACCTCTCTTGTTCGGTATATATTTCTCTGAGGTACAGGCTAACACGGGAGGACTATGGCTGACCAAGTTCGCAGATGGCTGCAAACTGGGTGCCATAATCGACTCTCCGACTGACACAAGCATCCTCCAAAAGGGTCTCACAGAGATGGATAACTGGTGCCAGAGCCATGGCGTAAAGCTAAATGCCAAAAATTGCATAGTCATCCCCTTTGGGAAAAACAAAGTGCCCACAAATTACCACATAGGTGGTAATCCATTAAGTACGGAAGAAGTAATTAGGGATTTGGGGACCCAAGTAGATAGTAATCTCTCCTTTGACAATCACATTGCCAAAGTGGTTAGAAAGACCTTCTATATAGCCCACCTTATCACAAAAGGGTTCACATCTAGATCTAGAGAGGTCATTATGCCCCTCTACTCATCACTCATCAGGCCCATAATTTAATACAGTGCCCCATTTGGGATGTACCTTACCCGACACCTGCAGCAACTGGAAAGACCCCAAAAGTACCTCACCAAGAGGATCATGGGACTCAAACAGATGCCCTATGCAGTTAGGCTAAAGAAACTCCATCTCTACTCAGTGGCTTACTGCCTACTCAGAGGCGATCTGTGCCTGACGTATAAAGCCATGTCCAACCCAGAATTAATGGACATGCTCCACACCTCAGGAAATCCAAATCCCTTAGAGCTACACGCTCCAGGGACTTAAACCTCAGCACAGAAGTAAATAGGACATGCTGGAGGGACAGATTCATATCCCAGAGGCTCCCCTCACTCTGGAACAGAATCCCAATCCATGTCAGGCAGAGCCCCTCACTGACGCTCTTCAAGAGAAATCTTGACGAGTGGATGGGAGATCGTATGTTTACCCCTGGGATCTCTTCTGTGTCCCTGCTAGACAGAGGCACAGTAAACTAACCTTAAAAGGGCTATCTTCTGTGACCTACTATACAGAGGCACAGTCAACTAATCTAAAAGGGTGGCGAAAGCCAAACACACTCTGGCTAGGCTTATAAATGCCCTAGGGCAGATAGCCTAGTATAATCTTATGAACCTATGACTGTGTCATTATACATGTTGGTGTGAATGACCTGAGACGTACCTCCCTGGACTACATGAAAAGAGACATGGAAGAGCTCTCAGATCATGTAGCCCAGGCGGGTATGACCCTGACCCTGAGTAGCATCTTGCCCTCACCAAGAATGATACCTCAGTATAAAGAAAAAAATGATCAATTTCAGCAACTGGCTAAGCTTCTGGTGTCATTCAAAGGGGATCCAATGTCTGTCAGCCTGGGATGACATGTTCGACAAGCAGCACTGTTTCGCAAGAGATGGCTTACACCTGTCGCCCCTTGGCTTTCGAATACTGGCCAAGGCTTTTGCTGCCCCCATAGTGCCTTTTTTAGGCAAGGCTCAAAGTTTAAACCCATCTCCGTAAACAGCACAAGTAAAAAAATGAGGGTTATGCTACTCAATGCCAGGAGTTTAAATCTCAAAATGCATGCTCTCGAAGCACTCCTAAGTATGGAGAACGTCGACATCTGTGCAGTAACTGAAACCTGGTTCAAGGCACCAGAGAGCACTCCAGCATTACTGCGCTATAACTAATACCACACATTTCGGCCACAGAATATGGACCAAAACACAAAAGGAGGGGGTGTAGCCATATTCATCAAGAATACCCACACCTCCAGGTTAGTGGTGCAGCATGATACTTCTGAGATCATCCATGTGCAGCTAACATCAGGTAAATCTACAATGCAAATTGTGGCCTACTACAGATCACCCTGCATGACCCAGGACCACCACTCCGCCTTTCTGGAGACACTGGAAAACATGAAGGTCCTACCGAACACCCTGATATTGGGCGATTTCAATTACCCTACCATTAACTGGAAAAACTACTTGAGTATAAACTCCCAGGCTCAGCGCTTCCTGGAATTTATCAACTCAAATGCCCTGGATCAGCTGATAAACTCCCCTACCAGAGGCCACACCATATTGGACCTGGTCATCACCAACATAGGCGACAGGTGTTCCGTACTGGAGGTCAGCCCGGTTAGATCAGATCATAAACTAATCACCCTGGATGTCCACACCCCAGCATCACCCCCAACCAAGGAAACCACAGTGAAAAACTTTTCTAAAGCAAACTTCACCTTACTTAAGGCAGAGGTGGTAAGTTTCACAGCCCCCATGCTAAAGGATAACACTGCCCAAGATGCAGTATCCTTTACAATTGCACTCTATGAGCACCTACAAGGATGCATGGATCAAGCCATCCCTAGCAAAACCAAAACTCACTCCCCTAAGAGAAGGAAACCAGTCTGGTGGACCCCTGCCATAAACAGGTTATACAACAAAAGGAGAAAACTAGTTCAGAAAAAAAGCAAATCCCAAGAAGGAAAGACATCCCTGATCAGAATCAGTAAGAAACTAAGGTCCCTCATAAAAATCATCCAAGGCTAACTTCGAAAGAAAATTAGCCAAGGATTTGAAAGATAACCACAAAGCCTTCTTTAGCAATGTTAAGAATCTAAGTGGCAACTCGCAGATATGCTCTGAGCTAGTGCAAAATAGCACAAAATATACTGAACCTACTGATATTGCCAACATCCTGGCAGATAGATTCAGTGCAAACTTCACTTCCCTCTCACCTTCAGAAGGGCCCACAACAATACCGGAAAAGTGTAGTGTCCTGGAAATCACAGATGCACAGGTGAAAACAGCCCTTTCAAAAGCCAAAAAACATAGCATCATTGGGGCCGGATGGTGTCTCAGGCTGTGTCTTGCACGAACTACAGAATTAAATAACCCCCCCCACCTAAACACTCTGTTCAACCTCAGCCTGTCCACAAGCTACGTGCCCATAGAATGGCGCACAGCAGCGGTTATTCCGCACCACAAAGGAGGGGCCACAACTGATCCTGGTAACTATTGTCCCATAAGCCTGACAAGCCTGGTCTGCAAGGCTGTGGAGCTCATCATCATGGAACTCATTAACAAAGACATTGGGAACCTCTAAACACTTGACCCGACCCAGTTCTGCTTTGTTAAGGGCAGATTATGCCGACTAAACCTAGTTGACTTCTTCGAGACAGTCACCAAGGCCATAGACGAGGGAAAGGTGGTTCACACAGCCTTCCTTGATCTCGCCAAGACGTTTGACACCATTCCTCACTCGAGTATTATAGAAAAACACACCAGCTTGAACATAAACCCCTACGTCACAAGATGGGTTGCCAGCTGGCTTACAGACAGAACTCACATGGTAAGAATAGTGGGCTCCAGGTCTGACTCTAAACCGGTCAAAAGTGGTGTCCCGCAAGGCTCGGTTTTGGGACCCCTACTGTTTGGCATATATTTCTCAGAAGTACAGACAAACACAGGAGGACTATGGCTAACCAAGTTCACCGATATCTGCAAACTGGTAGCCATAATTGACTCTCCGGCTGACACGGGCATCCTTCGAGTAGGCTTTACTGAGACAGACACCTGGTGTCAAAGTCATGGCCTCAAGCTAAATGCCAAAAAATGCATAGTCATCCTGTTTGGGAAAAACAAAACAGCCACGAATTACCACATAGGCGACAGCCCCCTTAATACAGAAGAGGTAATAAGAGATCTGGGGACCCAGGTAGATAGTAATCTCTCCTTTGACAATCATATTGCCAAAGTAGTTAGGAAATCCTTCTATGTGGCCCATTTAATTACTAAGGGGTTCGCATCTAGAAATAAAGAGGTTATAGTGCCCCTGAACTCGTCACTCATCAGACCCATCATAGAGTACAATATCCCATTTGGGTTGTACCTCACAAGACACTTCCAAACTGCTGGAAAGACCACAAAAGCACCTCACCAAGAGGATTACTGGCCTCAAACATATGTCCTATGCAGCCCGACTGAAAAAACTCCGGCTGTACTCAGTGACATATCGCTTACTCAGAGGTGATCTCTGCCTGACTTACAAAGCCATGTCCAACTCAGAATTGATGGACATGCTCCACCTAAAGAAATCCAAGTTACTGCGAGCCACGTGCTCTAGTGAGCTAAACCTCACCACAACAATAAATAGGACATGCTGGAGGGATAGATTCCTGTCACAGAGACTCCCCATGCTTTGGAACAAAATTCCTAACTACATTAGGCAGAGCCCCTCACTAACACTCTTCAAGAGAATCCTTGACGAGTGGATGGGTAACAGAAAATACACCCCTGGGATCACTTCATTGGCTCTGCTTGACAGAGGCTCAATTAATTAATCATTGGGGCTGTGAAAGCTGACACACTCTGGCTAGGCTTATAAATGCCCTCGGGCAGATAGCCTAGTACCTACGTATGAACCACCATAACATGAACAGGTAAGCAAAAACAGGGTGATGCTACTTAATGCCAGAAGTCTAAATCTCAAAATGCACTCACTCGAGGCACTCCTTAAAATGGAGAACATTGACATCTGTGCAGTGACTGAGACCTGGTTCAAGGCTTCAGAGAGCACCCCTGCACTACCATGCTATAACTCATACCACACTTTTCGGCCATGTAACATGGACCGGAACACTAAAGGTGGAAGTGTGTCCATATTCATTAAGGATATCCACACCTCCAGGCTAGTTCCTCAGCATAATGCATCTGAGGTTATCCAAGTGCAACTAACTCTGGGCATAACTGCAATCCAAATTGTAGCTTGCTACAGATCCCCCACCATGCACCAGGATTCCCACTCCTCTTTTCCTGATGTACTGGAAAATATTAGGGTTCAACCAAACATCCTAATAATGGGTGATTTCAACTACCCCACCATTAACTGAGAAAACTACTCATGTACCAACTCCTTTGCTCAACACTTTCTGGGATTCATAAACTCCAATGCCCTGGATCAACTTATCCACACCCCCACCAGGGGCAACATTATCCTAGATCTAGTCATTACCAACATGAGTGACCGATGTTGCACACCTGAAGTCAACTCCTCATTGGTCCGATCCGACCATAAGATAATCACCCTAGATATCCACATCCTGCCCCCACCCCTCATTAAGGAAACCATGGTAAAAAGTTTCTCCAAATCCAACTTCATGCTTCTTAAAACAGAAGTGGTGAACTTCATGACACCCATGCAGATGGACAATACAGTTACGACTACTGAATCCTACACAGTTGCACTTTATAAGCACTTACACAAGTGCATGGATTGCGCTATCCCAAACAGAACCAAGACGCTATCCTCCAAAAAAAGGAAGCCAATCTGGTGGTCGCCTGCCATAAACAAACTGTACAACAGAAGGAAGAAACTGTTGCAAAAGAGAGTAAAATCCCATGAGTGGAGGAGCTCCCTGGTCAGCTCCAAAGCTAGTTATGAAAACAAAATCGCCATTGATTCTAAAGACAACCACAAAGCATTCTATAGCTATGTCAAGAATCTCAATGGCAACACTCAGATCTGCTCTGAGTTACAGCACAATGGCACTAAATATACAGACCCAACTGATACTGCCAACATCCTGGCAGATAAGTTCAGTGCTAACCTTACCCCCCTCTCACCCCCTAAAGGGCCCATCTCTATACTGAAAGAATACAAAGTTCCTGTAATCACAGCTGCACACGTAAAAACCACACTCTCCAAAGCCAAGAACAAAGCATCCATGGGACCAGACAACATCCCAGGCTGCGTTCTACATGAACTACAGAATGAACTGACACTCCACCTAAGTACCATGTTCAATCATAGCGTCACTTTAGGCTTTGTGCCTGCTGAATGGCACACAGCGACGGTTATCCCACTCCACAAGGGGGGAGCCACCATGGACCCCGGGAACTAGCGCCCCATTAGCCTGACGTGCCTGGTCTGCAAGGCCATGGAACGTATCATCATGGAACTTATAAACAAAGACATTGGTAATCTCAAAACTCTGGACTCCACCCAGTTCGGGTTTGTAAAAGGCAGATCATGTCTCCTAAACCTGATGGACTTCTTTGAAGCTGTCACCAAAGCCATAGATGAAGGTAAGGTGGTTCACACAGCCTATCTAGATCTTGCCAAGGCTTTTGACGCCATCCCCCACTCTAGAACTGTAGATAAACTCACTAAACTAAGTATAAATCCCTATGTCACAAGATGGGTTGCCAACTGGCTCACTGACAGAACCCACACTGTGAAAGTAGCAGACTCCAAATCCGACTTCAGACCACTGACAAGTGGAGTACCACAGGGTTCAGTCCTGAGTTCTCTCCTGTTTTGTATCTACTTCTCTGAAGTACAGGCTAACACAGAAGGTCTTTGGCTAATGAAGTTTGCGGATGACTGCAAACTAGGAGCCATAATCGAAACTCCTAACTATGTGGACATCCTACAAAAGGGCCTCACTGAGACAGATGCCTGGTGTCAAAGCCATGGCCTCAAGCTCAATGCCAAAAAGTACATTGTCACCCCCTTTGATAAAAACTGTGTACCCATGAACTACAGCATAGGCATTAATATACTTAACACCGAAAGTGTGATAAGAGACCTTGGGACACAGGTGGACAGCAGTCTCACCTTTGATAATCACATCACCACAGTAGTCAGGAAATCCTTCTACATGGCACACCTCTTCACAAACGGTTTCTCATCCCGCAAAAAAGAGGTCGTTGTTCCCCTCTACTCATCACTCATTAGACCCATTATGGAGTACAGTGCCCCTTTTGGTATGTACCTCACAAGATATTTACAACAACTGGAAAGGCCACAGAAATACCTCTCAAAGAGGATTACCGGCGTCAAACAGATGCCCAAAGCAGACCGTCTCAAAAAACTCTGCTTCACTCCATCGCATATCGCCTACTCAGAAGTGATCTCTGTCTAACATACAAAGCTATGTCAAACCCAGAGCTGTTGGACATGCTCCACTTAACGAAATCCCAGTCCCGCCGAGCTACACGCTCTAGGGACCTAAACCTTGTCACCACAATAAACAGAACATGCCGGAGAGATAGATTCCTGTCCCAGGGACTTCCCATAATCTGGAATAAACTACCTATCTATATCAAACAAAGCTCCTCATTAGCACTCTTCAAGACTAATCTTGATGATTGGATGGGAAATAGGAAATTCACCCTGGGGATCAATTCTGTGCCTTTGCTCGACAGTGGCGCAGGAAAATAATTTTCTTGGGTGGCAAAAGCCAGGGTACCCTTTTGGCTGGGCTTGTTCAGGCCCTAGGGCCGATAGCCTAGTACCTACCTATGAACCTATACTACCCGCAAGTTATCGTTCTCATGTTTTCTTATTTCACGTAACTGTTGGTTTGATGTGAATGGCATCTATTTCAGGGTAAAATCTTGATGTGCTCTAGCATTCCACTCTAATGACACATCAGTAGGTCAAAAAATGCTTTTAAACAATCTTTTGTTATTCTGGTGTTGCAAACATATTTACCCCTTACTTACAAATCCCATTATTTGACATCTGAGGCGATTGTCATGACAATTTTTCTCTTGCATACCATAGCAAAGCAGCCTTTGAATGGCAGGTAACATTTCTATTTAGTGATCAATTAGCTAGCCAGCAATATTGGGCATCGATACAGGAACTGCGACACAATTGTCTTATTCCTTATATGTGCAGTATTCCGCCTTTGTAACTCTTGCCACATAAAAGAAATTATTTTTTAATGTTTACTTTGTTTTTAACTTGATCACTCCTGAAGTCAAGGGCCAAAGCAGTCTAACTCAGTTGCAGAAAATAAAAAGTGTGTGTGTGTGTGTGTGTGTGTGTGTGTGTGTGTGTGTGTGTGTGTGTGTGTGTGTGTGTAAAGTAATACACAAGTGCCTACAATTTAATAGTTCGTATTGCTTGATATGAATTTTTTTTCTTAAGAAACTGTACTTGATAATAAATAAAGCATATGTAAATGTTGTATGTTCTCTCATCATTTTATCATTTATGGCTGATTGTACGATTAAAGAAAAATAAAAAAAATCTGGAAACATATTTATTCTAATCCTGACTTATTATTCTTATTTGGTTTTAGACTGCTATTGAAATCAGTTTACTGACTTGCATCTCCCTTAGATTAACTGTACAAAATTATTTTAGAACTGCATCCATATGCCTTCTCCGACAGTCTCACAGTGAGTTTTAAATGAACATTAACATTGCATTGATAATGTATTACATAGTGCATATTCTGTGCATATTTGGGGCTTTCCCCTCAGTGACATCTGTAAATGGGCTGCTCAGTTAAGCCACACATACACACACACAAATATCAAGATATATATATGGTATATGTATAAAAGATTTTTTTTATATATATATATATATATATATATATATATATATATATATATATATATATATACACACACACACACACACACACACACACACACACACACACACACACACAAATGCCATTAAACACAGGAACATCACCAGAGAAATTAGAATGACAACACCTAGAAGGATTAAACACGAATATCCACTGATATGTAACACATGGATGGGCTATGGCTGTATTAAAAGAAAAGGGTGGCAAGTGTACCAATTAGGGTATAAACTCCTGGACTGTAACAACCAAGTACTAGCAAGTCTGAAAAGGGGGAAAAAGCACAAGGTATCAGCAATGCATAAAGACAAAACTTCTGAGAGTTTCTCACAACTTAAAGACCAAAAATGTTACTATTTATTATTATACATTTGTTTACCGGGAGAGTCCGATTGGGCATAAAACCTTTTTTCAGCGGAGGCCCGGGGAGAAAAGCTCCATTGTTAGTAGACTATTTTGTTAGTAGAAAAAATAGTAACAGACATTTATAATGGTAAAAAGAGTAAAACAAAATAAATAGGTCAAGTGGGTTACATGACCAACAAACTTGTATAACAATGCTTCTAGAAATTAGTTCTTTCAATAGTAGCAAGTCGTGACACTGTATACAATGAGAGTGCAGTTAGGATACTTAGCCTTATATACAGGTAATATAGTAGCTGAACACTTACAATCTGATAGATATTAACAGTGAGAAACAAAAAAACAACCTAAGGTAGTCATATGACTTAAATTCAATGCTCATTACATATGCAATTAAAATTTTAAAATCAGCTAGTTCCATGGTTTGGGCTACGTATGCCCATACATGTACAATTCCAGGAAGTGGTGAGGTGGGCTTTAATGTGATGCTTGAAGTTTTTTAAGCTAGTTAAATTCTAATTTCAAGTGGTAAGGCATTCCACAGTTTAGCAATGTAGTAGCAGTACAGAGAGTCACCTGAGCTATTTTTACTCCTGGTTACTTCAATTAGCGCTTTATTAGTTGATCATAGTGGACGGGTACTTAAATGGGGATTGAGGAGGCCTTGTAGAGCCCGTGTTGTATCGGGTTTATAGTACATTTGGTGGGTGGTAGAGTTGTTTGAGGATGAGTTGATGGGGTAGTTCTAACCAAGATAGTTGTTGTAGGTCAGTACAATGATGGGTTCTAGGAGGACAACTAGTGGCAAATTTAGCTATCTTATTATAGCAGGCATCTAGCTTGCTTAGGTCTGATTTGGAGAGATTGGTAACTATGGGTGAGGCGTATAGTAAGGTTGACAGATGATGAGTTCTGACTGTGGTTATTCTGGAGTTTGTGGTTTAGTAATTTTTGCATCTCTATAAGGTACCTGTTTTCTTGTGTACTTTTTTTACAGTCTGGGCAATGTGTAAGTCGAACTTCAGATTTTGATGAATAACACTACCGAGAAGTTGGGTGGATGGTACTGGTTTGATCAAAGTGTTATTACTGGATGTCATATTGAAGTAAGTGGATTGGGTTTTGAATTTAATGGAGTGGAAGAGCATAAGTTTAGTTTCCTTTGGGTTCAGGATTAATTGGGCATCTGTCAGCCATGGTTAAATAGCATTGAAGGATGTTTGGGTTAGGTTCCGGTGTTTAGGTAGAGTTGGGGCAGAACATATGACAGTGAAATCATCTGCATACTGTATATGGGTAGCTAGAGTTGTAGCATTATGGAGTTTATTTGTAAACAGGTTAAAAAGGAGGGGGCCGAGAATAGACTCTTGGGGCACGCCCACAGTCACTGGTAGTAAGGGAGAAAGAGTTTTGTTCTACTGTCCTGCTTGCTGCCGATCTGTGAGGTAGTTATGAAACCTGGCTAGAGTGGAGTAGCTTAGGTTCAGTTTGTACAAGGCAGTCAGCAGTTTGTTATGAGACGCTGTTTCGAAGACTTTTGATAAGTCTAAAAAGATTGCTGATACTAGCTCACCTTTATTTCTAAGTTGACTAATGGTGTTAGTGAAGCTAATAACGGCTGTGGTAGTACTATGGTAGGGGCAAAAGCTGTGCTGAGTATTTGTAAGTAATTTATTGTCTAGGAGATGGTTAAGTATTTGGGTGTGAACACACCTTTCAAGGATTTTTGATAGAGGGGATAGGATTGCTATGGTCCGATAGAGAAGTCATTAGATGGACCTCCTTTGTGTAGGGGTATGATGTGAGCAATTTTCCTGAGAGTTGGGATGCATTGATCGGTTATGGAATGGTTAATTAGTAGGGAAACTGCATAGGAGATGGCTTCAGCTGCTATTTTTTAAGTATGTTGAGGGTAGTTTGTCAGTTGCCAGGGTTGTGGGTTTTAGCCCGAGCAAGTATTTGTGTATGGTATGAGTTGGGACTGGTTTTAAGGAGAAGGTGTTGTTATTATCTAGTAGAGAGGTTAGGTTGATGGGCAGTAATAGTGAGTTTTTGTTAGTAAGGATTTTGATGGAGCCAAAGAAGTATTTATTAAACTGGGTAGCAATAAATTTTAGGGGGTTACTTGCTGTTGGTTGAGAGGTCTTAGTTTGACCTGGTCATAGCATTTTATTTAAAGTGGTCCAGAATTTTTGAGGATTATTTTGGTCTTTAGCTTGTAAGCTAATATAGTAATTCTTCTTATCAAGTCTTATTTGGGTTTTGGCTTTGTTTCTTAGCTGGCAATACTTCTGGTGAGTAACTATTGATATTTTGTGGGTCCATTCATGCCACGCTTTATCCCTTTCTTTTAGGAGTGATTTTGTCTGTTCAGTGAGCCAAGGAGAGTAATTAGATTTTGCTTGTATCGTCCTGATAGGGGCCATGTTATTTAAAATATTTAAAAATGTGGTGTTAAAACAGTCAACTGCACTGTCCAGGGATAGAGTTTTGAGGAGTTTCCAATTGCAAAGCTTAAGGGATGTTATGAAATCTTGAGACCTGAAATTTGTGGTGCTACGAATTTGGTAAGTATATGTGTTTCTTGTAGGATTTGCCTGATGATGTACAATGTATGGTGGGAGGTGATCACTGAGTGAATCGGGGAGGGTACCAGAACAATAGTAAAGTGTGGAGTAGTTGGTGAGAATCCAGTCAAGGATAGTTTCCTTTTTAGTAGTTTTATCACACCTTATTATGGTTTGAATTAATTGGGTAAAGCCGTAGAGATTGATATGGGTGGCATTATGGTCAGAGTTGCAGGAGTTCCAGTTAATATAAAAGTCCCCTAGTCTAATGGTCTCTTGTGGGAGGTTATTGGAGGACCAAAACAATTATGCAGATTAGACATGTTTCCTGTATCTTAGCATCCACAAGTGCATAACTTCTGAAAGCTGATGAACAACAATGAGTCTGGCTATTAGTACAGGAGGGGGCAAGCTGAGCTACCAGGTATCATGCTGTGGTGATTCATTAAATATGCAGACATCTCGACTCCTCACTGTAACTTCAATTGACAACAGCAACAGAAGATGAAGAAAAAGGTGTGATGTATAAGCATGGGAACCCTAAGTCACAGACACTGTTTACAGATGAGGTAGGAGAATTATCACAGACAAAGCGAGTTTCTACACTGAAGATACACATTATTATGTATATGCTGGTTGTGTCACAACAACAGTTACTTCTAAGGATGGACAGGTCTGCCGAAAGTAGCTCACACCAAACTTTCATGCATATATGTCCAATCTCTACTCCACCATCCAAGAAAACTTAGCCACGTTCAGCACAGGAACTTTGAGGCATTATCACAATCTTGCTACATGACGAAATCTTGCATTTTAATATAATGGAATTAATAGAGATCATTAGTATACTCAATAGATCCATACAGGAATCATATGTCCCTAAACTGTGGCATACCACCTTTATCCTACCCCTCCACAAAGGAGGCAAAAATAATAACTTCTCCAACTTCCGACCCATAGCAATTCTATCTCCTGTTTCAAAAATTCTCGAGAAATGTATCCACCTCCAGCTAATGCCATTCCTTACAAATAGCCAACTCCTTACCCCAACACAACATGGGTTCTGTCCTGGCCATAGTACAGTAACAGCTCTTCTTTCATTTCTAGACATAGTAAACCACACCTGTGACTCTGGCGAACTAGTATCCACAGTCCTCGTCGACCTCTCCAAGGCGTTTGATACCGTCTCCCATACCCACCTTTTTACCCACCTTTCTAATCTTAACCTTTCAAAAAAACGCCATTACCTGGTTCAGCAGCTACCTCTCTGATAGATCCCAGGCTGTGAAATGGAAAACTGGCACCTCTGGCTTCCTTCCAAAGCCAACCGGGGTACCCAAGGGTTCCTTACTTGGCCCAATGCTCTTTAATATTTTCATTAATGATTTCCACACAGCCATTCCTAACACTAAAATAGTACAGTATGCAGATGACTCAACTTTAGTCTGCACTGCCTCTAATCTCCTTGAGCTCCAAACTAAAACTCAAACTGCTTTCTCAGCTACTGAGAACTGGATGCTTCAAAATCATCTCTCCCTAACTGCCAGCAAATCAAAAATCCTACTATTCACCCCATCAGCTATCCCTCTCGACAAAACCTCCTTCAATACTATCAGCCATGCCAACTCCACTATAGAAATTGTTCCTTTTGCCAAACTTCTTGGGGTTACTATTGACGAATATCTAAAATTTGATACCCATATTCAACTAAATATTAAGAAAACCCATCAGAAACTTGGCATGCTGTACAGAAACTCACACTTCCTCTCCCCTTCAACTAAACAGACTTTCGCCTCAACCTGCTTACTACCCTCACTGATGTATGGTGCGCCCCTACTAACCAACCTATCTTCCTCCATCTCTTCTAAACTGGAAACTTGCTACAGCAAAATCTCAAAGTTCGCCACCACTTCCAAATACTCCACTCATCACTGTAAACTTCTCCACCTGCTGCAATGGCTAGAACTTCCCAACTACCTGGACTACCTCCAACTCCCCACAGCTCATAAGCTTATTTTCAGATCTACTACATGTCCTGCACTTGCAATCATCTTACCTTTATACACCCCTCACAGACCCCTAAGATGTGCCCACCAGAATCTGATGTCTGTGTACAAACCAATTCGTCCTGCTGGTGAGCAACTCCTATCCTTTACCTTAGCCATAAAATGGAACTCTCTCCTTCCATCTCTAAGAATCTCTGAAAACCTCGAACTCTTCAAAAACCAGCTCCATTCCTACCTCTCACATAATTGGAAGTGCATTTGCACTCTACCTACCTAATTTTCTTAATACATGATCACATTTATTACATTCAAAGTCCCATTATTTCCTTACCCACCAGGGATTAATCCCTTGTTAACTACTTTTATATCACTCATGGCCGGCCTTAGGCATAGGCTAACTAGGCGGCCGCCTAGGGCGCCGGTGTAGTAGGGGCACTTTTCCAGTATTAATTTGGTGTAGGTAGACCAGGATGGGGGCACCTGGTAATGGTTTGGGGGAAGCCGTGGAGCTGTTTTGCCTAGGGCACCAGTTGACCTGGGGCCGCTCCTGATATCACTGTCAGACATTTCTAACCTATGAACAAATTCTACTCTCTACTACTGTTCTCAACTTATAAACATGTAAATATGTATTATATATTTTATATATGTTGCAGTTCAGCTGTGCTTAGTTTGCTATTTAACACCTACAAGTTGTTTACTGTACCTTTTGTAACTGTGTATTGTATTTTGTTGTATTTTGTATTATGTAGCTTTTCTCCCCGGGCCTCCACTGAAAATGGGCTCTTTGAGCCCAGTGGACCTCTCCGGTCATCAAACTGGAAATACATAAATAATAAACATGTGATATCTGTACCATGTTGTACTATCGGACTAGCAATTACTCCACTACTTACGCGTACAGTTACAACTACAAACTACTTCCAATTACAACTGGGAACAAGGGTAAGAGATTGTGCCAGCAAATGTACAAACAGCCCATGGCAACAACACTGCATAAAGATAATAATTACGAGTTTCTCTACAGTTAAAGACAAATCAGTTCTACAGATGGGACACCTTTCACGTATCTCAGCAGCTAAAGGTGCATAACTTGTGAAGCCTGATGAATAACAATGACTCTCCCTTTCAGTACAGGAAGGGGCAAGCTGAGCTAACAGGTATCATGCTGAGGAGATGAATTCATTACCTAGACATCACAACTCCTCAGTGAATAACTTCAATTGACTGTTCAGCAAAAGAAGATGAAGGAGGAGGTGTAATGCATATGCATGGGAACCCTAAGTCACAGACAGTGGCTTAGCATATTCACAGGAATATTTACAATACATCAGATGAAGTATGAGAAGTATCACAGAGGAAATCAGTTTTTAAACTGAAGATACTTATTAATATTCATATGGTGCTTGATCTAAAACAGTTACATCAAAGCATGGTCAGAACACCAGATAGTAGCTCAAAACAACAATAAGCTGTCAGCACTATATTTAGAACTAGACTAAAACCAGAGTCCATGCCTCCGTGTCCTAGAGTGTTGGGGACAATAAAGGCTAGTTTCTTAGTTTGATCCACACACTTAGGCACAACCACAAACTTTGCTTCTTAAATCTGTATTATGAGTTTTCAGTTCCACTAGTACTTCAACTGTTGAAAATAATATTGAAATAAAATGCAAATGTGCATGTAATCATTTTGGGTTGTAGAAAAGTACAGTTGTTAAGGTACAGTTACTATAACTATAGATGTTCAATTGCTCCCCTGCCGCAGTAGCGTAAGCTATAATTTTATATCCTGCAAAGCTTCAGGGCACCGTCCACTCACCCAGACCTTTAGCTCCAGCAGAGCTGACTAAAAAGACAGGTTTGGATGCCATTACCTTCAGAGTTTTCATGCCAGCTGAGAGAGGGAGGCTAAGCCCTGAAAAGACATTGCTAAGAGGGGAAAAAAAAACACCCACACACTGCAATAAAAAACACACCAAAAACACAGTGGGGGGTGGTGGAGGGAGTGGCTACTGCAGCAGTAATCATTCAAACATCTACTGCCCCAGTAAATTTATGTACACACCTGTACAATACTCTTCATACTGATCATTGCTGCAGTAGCCTGAGCAGTATGAGTAGATTTCCATAGCTAAGAACAACTGGGAGGTTGAAGAAGAGTCTCAGAATCCCTGGAGAATGGTCCTAGCAAAACTTGACCTAGACCTGTAGAAGGAATCTGGCTTGTTGTGCTTTGTAAAAGTTTGTACAGAAGACCAAGTTGATGCTTCTAGAGTACTTCTATAATTCAACCCTTCCAAAAATCCATAGATAAAATCAAGACATAATAAAATACAGCTTGACCCAGCCTGTTTTGTTGCAGTGGGAATAACAAAAGGTAATAGCCTGAGATATTCATTTGGAAATAGACTTCTGTGTCATAGGTTGTCCTTTCACCTTGCCTTAACAAGAATTGAACAACTGAACAGAAGTTCTGAAAAAATTTGTAATGTCAAGCTAGTACCTGAACTGTCTGTGGGCATCCAAGGTATGAAGTATCCTTTCTCCCTCTTGTTGGGTCTGGGGGAATAACACAGGCATATGGATAGTTTGGCTGTAATAACATTTGAATGCCACCTTAAGCAAAAAAAGGATTACTTCTCAAGGAAACCCAGTCCTGTGGGAAATGAAATAAGGTTGATTTTTCTTGCAGAGGTCAGAGGAAGGAGTAAAACTCTTTTCCATTTTAAGGACATCAAGTCAGCCAGATGATCTGCTTCAGATGGAGCAAGTGTTGGCTTCTGTAACATAAATGTAATGCAAAAAAGAAGAAGCCACTTATTTTCTTAGATGCCTCTCATACAAAACCCCTGTAAGATATGTTGATATGGGAAAGGCTTGAAAAGTGGGACTCCATTGGCAGACATGCTGAAATGGCAAGCAAATGAACCTTGATAGAGGAGTAAGACATGAAAATAGAAAAGAAACTCACACAAATATTGTAAAACAAGTGAAACACTACTCTGAATGAGTTCCAGCTATGTTTTCGCACCACATAGAAAATGTCTTCCATTTCCTAATGCATGATTTTCTAGTAGAAGGCTTTCTTGCCCCCATTAGTACCTCTTGCACATCCTCAGTAAACAAGTGCCTAACAGGTTCTAAGACCCTAAGACCGAGGTAGTCAGTTAAAATTGTTTGGGGGTTGAGATGTATAAAATGTGCCTCTTCCTCTTCTTTTTTTATGTTTTATTTTTTTTTTGTAACAAGAAACATCTTTATTAAATTATCACTTATAACACAGGCAATCATACATTTATATAAAAAAGTTTATAAGGTACTTGCATATTATCGCAACCAGATTTTTGCGGTAATGCTGGTTGCTTCTGTTTAGGTCAAATAATATCACTGCAGTGTTATGAAGGTTAGAGATGTGTTCTGCAATGTATTTGTACTTTTAGGATGATTTATCATTGAAACGGCTCAAAAATTAAGGTTCAAAAACAGGTTTCCCCTTTTACCGCCAGCATCTCCTGCCAGTTAAGTGAGTCCCATTCTGCTGCAAACGTGTTCCTTCCACATGCTGTAGTCGGTGAAGTAGGAAATCTCTGTTTTCAAACCTGTATTATTTATCAGCCTTTTCAATGATGAAGCTACCTAAGTCCACCAAACCTGTTTCTAACCTTCATAATACTGTCATACATCCAAAAAAACCCAAAAAGGTAACGCCAAAGAAGTAGTAGTCCTTCACCAAAAGGAACTGCAGTACAAAGTAATCCATTCTACAGATCGTACGCTAACTCCTGCTCTCCTTTCAGCCCAACACACGTACACAGACGCAGCCACTGCGATCGCTGAATTCAATGCTTGACGTCTTTAAAGGACGCTACCCACACACCTCAAAATTATAAGTCTTACTAGTTTTTTAAAACCCCCACCGATATCCCCAGCAGACTTTCTACCAGTCTACCCTTCCATATCACACTTCAGTGAGGCCATTTCAGTAAAAGTGAAGAAAGTAAAAGATGTCGCAAAATCTGGTTGCTATAATACTCAAGTACTTAAAAAAACATATTGACATGTTTTCAGTTACAAACATTATACATCACTTATAATCTATCTAGGCATCATCAGTCGAGCATTACAAACCTAATTCAATTCTCACCTTCCCTTAAACTCATTCCTCCTTCAAAACACTATTCTGCATGTATCATTCCCACCATACATATTTTTCACAAGTAATTGGCTCCTACCATTTTCTATAGCTCCCACTTCCAGTTTTATCTGTTACTATATTTACTACTTCTAGTACATGTAGTTTAGACTTTAATTTCAGTTTTCTAATAAATGCTTTTTTGGCAGCCACCAGAATTAAACTCAGTAAGGCCTTACTATATCTAGGCAATTCAGATTCGGTATCAACGAATCAAAAAATAATTTCCTTAGTTACATCAATTTGCTCACCCAGTATTGCTTGTAAAGTAGTCTGCTGGAAATTTGTGAAGTCTACAAGTCATTGCAATCCAAAAAATATGTTCCCAGTTGCCTCTTTCACCTCTTTCATCTCTTTTCTTGTGTGATGTAACTAGATCCAGTCTGTGAGGCAACTTGTGGTGATTGCCTGGGCCAGAAGAGTCTCACCATAATCATCTTGGGGGATTCCTTCTAAATCATCAGATTTGCCGTGAATATCAGAAAGGGTTGAAAAGCATGCAGAAATATTCCAGTCCAAGGAAAGGAAAAGGCATCTGTCTTTCAGGACTTCTTGTATGAAGTCTTGGAGCAGAAGTCTACCAGCTGATTATTCATTGGGAAGGCAAAGAGACCTACTTGAGGTACTCCCCACTGATGGCTGAGAGCCCCAATCAAGTTTCCATTCATGAAGGTCTACCTTTGTCCTGCCCAGCTTGTCTGCCACACAATTCTTGTTCTGACAGAATGTAGGAAGTAGAGTGAGATTCTGCTGTAAAGCTATATCCCATGATAACATATCCAATCTCCAAAGGTGGTAAGACCTGGTTCTCCCTTGCTTTTTTATGTATCACATCACTGTGGTATTCTCTGTGACAACTTGAAGTAGTCCTGGGGACCAAAGCTGATTCAGAGAGTCGAATGCCTTGATAAGGGCAAACTTCTCCTTTACATTTATGTGCTTGACCCTGTCTTTGTTATCTTCATTTACATTTATGTGCTTTTGTCTCTGTTTGTTGTCCCAGATATTGCACTTTTATTACCCTAGCAAAGAACAAGCAAAGGACAAGGTAACTGCAGTTACTGACTGTTTTGGAGCTGGAGAGATCTGGATTCAGGGTACTTGAGGTCTCCACCAACTGGCTTCTCTTTTCTCACGTCCCAGAAATGGAATCTGAAAAGATAATGGGAATTGGTACTGGGACCAAAGAGACTTCAGAAACCATTGTATCTTTCTCACATGGAGTCTTGCCAGTGGTATCATGAGAATCACAGATGCCATGAGACTCTGAATCCTGAGGTATTCCCTCCCTTGACCAATTAGGGGACCCCAATAGTCTGCCCCCCCAGCTCATAGTAGCTGTATGTGTAACACCAGAGGGGTCAGGAAAAAAAAACAAGGAGTAGATCTAAATGTAGCTATATTTTTTCCTGTGGAAGAAAAGATATTTGTACTGAGGTTCTCTTGGAATCTCAGTCTGTATATGCAATCTCTCACCAGAGAGAGAGAGATTCCTGACACTTTTGTAAAAGAGTCTGAATAGATAAGCAAAACATCTAAATATGGAATAATGTGGATGCCATGTAGTCTGCAATGTGTTATAACTGGAGTTACGCACTATATGAACACAGTACAGTGGCTAGTCCAAAGCATAAGGCAGACCATGGATAATGTAACCCAGACACATAAAGCCTTAAGAAACTTCTGAATCCTTAATGGATATCAAGGTGATGGCAGGCACCTTTTAAATCTAAGGTTACCAAAAAAATCTCAGATGGGAAGAAGGGGTAAGAGATTTTGTTGTGAAATGATCTTGAACTTGGACACTATCACAGACTGCTTTACAAAAAAGGTCTATAACTGATCTCCAGGCCTTTTCTTTTTTTGCATCATAAACATTCTTAAATGAAAACCTCGTCCCCACTGGGAAAATAAACTATTTCTGTTACCCCCTCCAAATGAAGCATAGGAGGGATCAAAGAAGTTTAGTCTGGGGATGTGGAATAATTCCCTGTAAAGGAGCGATCTCTTCCCACTGAGTCAGTCTCAGAACCCATTTGTCTGAAACAACCGGTTGCCAAAGAGACAGAAATGGAGAATATGACTTTCTGGAAGGGATAACAGACTGCCAGGGTAGGAGGTAGGACAAGGCCCTTACATACTCATTCTGGCCGTTTTGACTGTCATTTCTTTTTTTGGGGGGGGGGGTCGCTGCTTTCTTTTGAGGAAACTCGTTACCATTGTTTTTAATGTCTGTTTACCAGCATATTGCTGAGACTTTTGTTGTTTTATTTCTTGATGCAGCTGGACAAGGGAGCAAAAGAACCTTTGGAACATTTAGATAGGGAGGGATAAAAAAATGTTGAAAGATTCCTGGTATATCAGCCCAACCCTCTCATCATATTTTTGATGACCTTTGCAGCAATGGTAGCAAAACCTCTATCCAAAGGTATATTTAAAAGCTCATTTTTACATCCTCTAGAAGCAACATGGTATCAGTGACAACCTGACTGGATGTAGTATCTATAGTCATAAACACACTTTAAATGACTAGTGACCTAAAAAATAAAAGAAACCAAACCACACAAAGCTTTTTTTTCCTCACAGGGAAGAACTGTGGCTAAAACAGTCCTTATATTTTCACAGTTAGACACAATAAACTTTAACATATGAGCCTGACAACTCAAAATCCTAAAAATTACAGTTGCACAAGCAAACACTGTTCCCCAAACTTAAACATTGTTTTATCATCCTTGTGAGAAGGGGAGGGATTAGAATTAAAATGTTTGGCTGCAGCTGGATTAACTAAAGCTATAGCTGCTGGGTCATGTTTGGGACAAGTATATAAAATGTAAAAGATTGAGTAACTGTATACATTTGATTTTCCTTGCTTAATTGCAGCAGGCTGAAGATCTTTAAAATCGCAGGCAGTGACACACTTCCTCTGGAGCTGACAGAACTGGGGAAATGGGTAAAGGTTTGGGAAATTCCTTCTGTAACAGCTGATAGTATTTTCTGGGGGACTGAGAAACCTCAGTGTACTCCCACTGAATACACTTGCACATTCTGGAAATAGCCTAGGAGATTTCAGGAAACATGCTCTCCAGTGAATCTGAATCAGAAATCTGTGGGAAGAATGTATCTGTTCCATCACATTCCTCTCTGGATTTAATTTCTTGAATCTCTTCAGGAAAAGGAGTCACTTTTTCATTTACCAGAAACCACACAATAAGAAAGGTCACTAGCCTATACAAGACCCTGAGCCAGACTTAATAAACTAATTACCAACTTGCTGTGGTGGCAAACACCTCATTGAATTATCACTTAACTCATTACATCTGAGTGACACTTCAGGTGCATCTGCAGTTACCTCCTACTGCTCCTCTAGGCGTCAGATATTACTTGTTCATACTTGCATTAATAATTCCAAAACCAGGCTTCATGTAAGGTATCATAATATTTTATCTTGAAGCATACATGATGGCAAACACAATTATATTGATATTTGACCTCTGTCAATGAGTATTTGTTAGAATTCTAAGGTGATAACTTCATCTTTAAAGGCTCAGGCCACACCCACTAGGAGTTAAAGGTACACACTCAAAAGAGTTGTACTGGAGGGAATGAGTGATATAGGCAAAGGTACATTTATATTAAAGAAAACAAACCATGTGATGAGCTTCTACTAGCTAAGAATTATGAGTGACCTTTTAAGTATACCAAAATATTTGACAATTACTCAGATAGCAGTGTCTTGTCTGAACAGCAGTAAACACTCCAAAATATTGTTTTTTGGGGTTCAAAACCAACACACCTCCCATGCACTAGTATATTATGATCTAATCACTTGAAGTTAATGCTTTACAATTATAAAGGAGCTGATTTTCTGATACGATGAATTTGCCCAGAAATGCCTCCTGCTACACTAAACTAGCAGAATTTGCCACCAGTCGTCCTCATAGGACCCACCTGTGTCACAGCTTAAAGCAATTAAACTGGCTTGAACTGCACAACTGCTTAACATACTCACAACTACCTGCAGCACACAAACTCATTCATCATCAAGAAAAATGCCCTACACTAGTAAACTTATTACTGGCGTACTGTCCAGCAAGGGACCTCTGTTCTAGTGACAAATTCTTATTATTTAAAAATATGTCAAATGATGTTGCAGGAGAGTTGCTGTACTCCCAATAATTTGCTTAACCCTGGAATATTATCCTCACACAAACAAAACTCTCCAAAAAACTAAATGGCTTTAAATCCCTGCTTAAACAACATCTTAAACCAGTCCTGGTCCTGCACATGCTCATCACAAGGTTAAGACTCGGTGTTCATCATACTATGCTCTCCAGGTACATACTCTGAACCTCTCACTGAAATGACAAAACAATTTTTATACTTAACTGCTGCCTGTACAGTCCAGTAAGTTGCATGTGAGCTTTCTCTTTAGTAGCGTCCACCTTTGTAAAAATATTAGAATGTATAAATGCAGCTACTGTTTTGTGTATAACTGTAAATAGAAATGTAACTACTCTTTGTTTAACTGGAACTTATTATAATGCAGTGTAAGGAAATGGAGCTTTTCTCCCTAGGCCTCCACTGAAAATGGGTATTATAAAGAGAAGTAAAGCTGGAAACGGCCAACCCTGTAAACCCATTTTCTGAACACAAAATCAGTCACCACTGTCTCTCACTTGCTGAACTGGGCTGGCTTGAACTCCCTCACCTCCTTCAGTGGTATCAACTCTCACTCGCCCACAAACTAGTAAACCATCCACTAAATGTCCCATCCCTCCAGAATCTACTTCAACCCTATCGCACCACCAGACCACTAAGATCCAGCAACAAAAATCACTTGCAGATCACTAAAGCCATTAACTCTGCTGGTGAAGCACTATTCTCTTGCGCCATAGCCAAATTATGGAACTCACTCCCACCCACAATTACCTCCGTACCATCATGCACCAACTTCAAAATTTTATTAAAAGCGCACCTAAAAACATGCTGGCTATGCCCTTGCAACTCCCACTCTAATATCATCCACCCCATCCAACTACTACCTTTCTTTCACCTCCACTAACTACCTTGATGATAGCAAGCTCAGATGCTCATAAGCCTAGTACTTATTATACA
Organism: Protopterus annectens; assembly: GCF_019279795.1. Taxonomy (NCBI): domain Eukaryota; kingdom Metazoa; phylum Chordata; order Ceratodontiformes; family Protopteridae; genus Protopterus; species Protopterus annectens. The sequence continues at coordinate 1,890,260,066 of NC_056741.1, read as the reverse complement.
GCAGGAACTTCTCATTGTTACATTTGTTAATGCCTGTTATGTACTTCACAGATAAAGATTCTAGTTGTCTACTGATGTACTATGTTCATCTGTAAATATGTTGTAAGTAATTTCTATGTTAAATTGTTAATCACTATGTAATCCAATGTAACTACTGTCTGTTTATTTTACTGTGGAGCTTTTCTCCCCGGGCCTCCGCTGAAAATGGACCCACGTCCAGTCGGACACTCCCGGGCAACAAATTTAAATAAATAAATAAATAAAATTCCGTTCCAAGTTGCAGCATGAACGTTGCACTAGCACAAGTTAAACACCAAGTACGATAAAATGTCTCCAAAACCACTTTATTCTTTACGATATACAAAATGTTAAGCGCTTTCATCTAATAGTATAGACTTCATCAGAACACACAAATTAAAATGCTCACAGTTTAAATATAGCCTTCAACCAATCAGAAATTAATTGAATTTCTTCATATTTAAGCTTTAAAGTGCCAGTGCTTTAATCCCTTTTCATTAATTAAAAAATACATTTCATTCCCATTTAAAATCCTTATTAAATAACTCATCCTTATACTATGGAACACATTGACATATGTACATCCTAACTGTAAAATCATTCTAGTGCGTACATTTTCCAATATGCAACCACCATTCAGTTAATAATAGTGAATAATAGTAATTATTTTGTAGAACAGTAACCAGACAGTTCAATTGGCGAACCATCTCCTAAGGTTTTCTAGAATAAATTTTCTAGAATAGGTTTTATGGATATGTGGTCGTTAATACCAGGATGTACTGAGGTATTCAGTTTAATTTGCCATCTAGCCTCCAACTCTCCTAGTTTCTTCTTAATACTACCACCCCTGGGATTACCTCTAACTATTTCCAGTATATTCATGCTGCAACTTGGAACGGAATTTTGTGTTCAGAAAATGGGTATTACTTAAAATAGGTGTTATTACTACGGAGCAAATAACTAGAAAGGAAAAAATAACAGAATGGGAAGATGACAAGAATTTATTTGGATTCCACTTTAGAGATTGCCTTCCCCATCAAGGATTGATATCAGAGTATAGGCAAAGAGAAATAAATGGGGGAGTTGGGGCCCTAAACAAAATACCAGCACTGGTAGAGTTTTTAATAGAATCTACAACAGAAGATGCCATTAAAAAGGAATAATTAGTAGAGCATATAAATTATTACATGATAACTATAAGAATCAATCAGAAGAGCTCAGAAAGAATTGGGAAGACAGATTGGATAAGTAATTCACAAAGAGACAACGGGGGTATATAAGTATATCTACCAAAAATGCAACAAAGTCTAGAACTTTTAGGATCTTTGCCTGGATGTTTTTCAATAGGAATGTCTATACCCCAAGCAGACTACAAAGGTTTTTTTTTTCTTAGGTGGATAGCAACTTCTGGAGGTGTGACGAGGAAGAAGGAGGTGGTTGGGAACATATTCTTAGAGAGTGTAAATGATTTGGCAGACTTTAACAATTCCCTGTAGACCACTCTGTTGGGGATGCTGGACTGACTGGGGAGATGATTTTTTTAAGCTATGATACAGAATTGGAACTGTCTAGACGTAGTAAAGCCTTGTTGAGTGTAATTATGGTGGCTGCCAAAAAATAATAACTAGAAAATGGAAATCAAAGTCTAAACCAGTTTTATTAGAAGTAGTGAAAATAGTAACAGAGATAAAACACCTGAAATTGGGATCTTTAGAAAAGGAAAGGAGCAAACTACATAGTAAGAAATGGGAATTGTTGGAACAATATATGCAAAGAAGGAATGAGCTTTAAAAGGCAGGATTTGAATGAGCCATATAATGTTTAACTGACAGTGACTGAATAGATTATAAGTGGTGTATAATGTTTGCAACTACAGTTGTTTCAGTAGTGTCTGTGATGCAAAATGCTTGCAACTAAAATGGTATTAACATACCTTGTAACCTCTTATTGCAAGAAATCTGGACAAAGACACAAATAATGGGGGGCAAAGACTGAAAATATGGACAATTTTTAAATATTTCTTTTACAAACTTAGGAAATAGCCAGAATAAGAGGTTTTGCATTAGCATTACATTTCTAAAGGGTATGACGTCTCAAGCACAAATGTCTGTCATTATTTACAAACTGAAGTCTTCACTGAGTTGCCACTGAATTGATAGAAAATCACAATTTTATTGAAAATGGACCTAAAAACATGAGTCAAAAATATGTCCATTCTGCGAAAACATGTATGGTTGAGTGGTATGGGTGTCAATGTTGTTTGTTTGTCATTTATGTAAATGTAAGATTGTCTTTATCTTATGTGATAATTTAATAAAGATGTTTGTTTATTAAAAAAAAAGACTTTTTACTTTACTGAAAATTCTCTGACAACAAAACTAAACACGTTTTCAAAACACCACCATCCCCAGTTAACCTAGAACAAACACTCAAAACTATGTAAATTTTAACAGATGAAGTTTAACCCTCCAGACAGGAACAATTTCCCAAATCCATACCCTAATCTAAATTTAGGATTACCCATGCTTAGGCACATGTTACTGCTTGTGCTCCCACTTACAGTGATTGCTGTCTGTTCTTTTCTCATCTATTTTTCCCCTCACAGATGTGACAAACAGCTTGTATGCTTTCAGTAGCGTTGCCACCCCTCCGTTTTTTTTTCCGGAGTGCCCGGAAATCAGTAGGGCACTCCGGTTCTCCGGTTCTTGCACTCGGAGTCCGGAAATAGCGACGTCAGGCTCGTCAGCGAGTATTAAAAAAAAAAAAAAAAAAAAAAAAATCCCGTCTTGGACTCTCGTTGATTGGCTGCTTGCTGCAGACGAGGCTCGTGCAGCAAGCAGCCAATCAACACGTACAGTTAGTAGTCAAAGCCCTGCAAAGCCCGCGAAAATTTATGAATATAAAGCGGCGCTTCAGCTTAAGTTTTTTACTTTTTTCTTTTGGGTGCTGCTTTAAGATCTGAAATTCTTGCTTGGACCGTCGGACGTCGTCTTCAGTGGATTGCCTGCTGCCTGGAAGCCCTGCCTGCTGCCTGGAAGCCCTGCCTGCTGCCTGGAAGCCCTGCCTGGAAGCCCTGCTGCCTGGAAGGATTGCCTTAGCCCTGCTGCTTGCCTTGCTTGCTGGAGTCTTGCCCTGGCTGGAGGAGAAGTGCTGTGGACTGGGTGGTGGTGTGTTCCCCTGCTTGCTGGCCCTTTAGCTGCCTGTTCTCTTCTGCTGCTGAGAGCTTGTTTTAGTAGCCCTGCTGCTGATTTTTCTGGAGGTAAGTGGATTTTTTTTAATGGATTAATTCTTTGGAATTAAGCTAGATTTTCAAAGATTAGTGTGACAAGGGGAATGAAATATTGCCAGAACAGCTACTAGTGAATTTTTTAAATATTAAATTTATATTAATTCACTAGCTGTGCTGGCACTATCTCATTCATTGATGGTGACAAGATGTGTGTAACTATCTAGATGTTCAACATGTGGTGATTAACTAGAACAGTTTCTAATCTGGTTTTGGACTTGGTTGCAGTGAATATATAATGACTTCATGATTTGTATAAGATGCTTGGACTGTAGATCTGTCTTTCTAGTCTGTCATCACCGTGATGTTTACCTTGACCTGTGTTTCTTCCTAGGGTGTCTTTCTAGGGTGTACAGTCTTCGTAGTATAGTGAGGCTTAAATGTAGCTTTTTTGTCTAGTTTGTCATCACAACTGTTTACCTTTTATCTGTGTTTTCTAGGGTATACCGTCTATACCAAAGCTTAGCTCATTTGATGTTACAGTGAATATATGATTACATGATTTGTATAGGATGCTTGGAATGTAGTACTGTCTTTTCTAGTCTATCATCACCGTGATGTTTACCTTGACCTCTGTTTCTTCCTAGGGTGTCTTTCTAGGGTGTACAGTCTTCGTAGTATAGTGAGGCTTAAATGTAGCTTTTTTGTCTAGTTTGTCATCACAACTGTTTACCTTTTATCTGTGTTTTCTAGGGTATACCGTCTATACCAAAGCTTAGCTCATTTGATGTTACAGTGAATATATGATTACATGATTTGTATAGGATGCTTGGACTGTAGAACTGTCTTTTCTAGTCTATCATCACCGTGATGTTTACCTACTGTCAATGTGAAATATCTCATGGGGTTTTGAGCTTGTTACAGTGAATATACACAGGATATTTTCTAACGTTTTGTTGTGTAGATATTTAAGTTTTGAGACGACTTAAATATTTATTTAGTGACACTGGGCCACTACCTTGGCATTGGTCAAACTAGCAATGTTTATTACTATTGCACAGTAAGACTGAACACACTTTGTTTGGGCCTTAAAGTTGCTTATAAGGAGTAGCTGTCTGATTATGTTGTAGTCTGGGGAAAAGGGGGGGCATAGTTAGTAAACTTGTGCCAGCCTTTCCCTTGTGTATATAAATCAGACCTCAAGTGTGTCTCAACTGCTTTAGCAGGGGCCCAAAGCACTGTTAAATAGGGTGCTCGAGGTCTTCACTTGGCCACTATGCTCAACTCTAACTGTGCCAGTGGGAGGAGGTGGTGGTGAGGATCTGGAGTGGAAAAGGGGAGAAACCAGCCCCAAGTTGACTGGTCTCTGTGCTTTGCACTTAATATGGGGTGTTGCATCTGGAATTGTGGTGCTACGGAATTCATCTTTATGTCTGCCCATACGGTCTCTTATCATTATGCAAGTTATTACTGTTGCAGCCAGAGGTTATTATGATTGCTGAGTTACATATTTCATGTTTATCATTGTGTCGGCCCACACTATGTCCTGTTTGTCTTTATGCAAGTTATTACAATTGTAGCCAGAGGGTATGATTGCTGAGCTGCCATGTATTTCATCTTTATCTTGTCAGTCCACAGTATGCCTGAACTTTCTTGCTGTGTTCAGACTCGGCTGGATAACGTTTGCACTGGGTTCTACATAAAAGTAGAGGGTCTTAATTTGGTGCATTGCTGTAGTGTCTGACCCATGTGTTTTACACACAGTTGAATGCCTTCTGTGCATATTCTGCTGTCACACCAGGTTCATGTGTAACAGCTGCAAGTCCCTCAGACAGGAGTTGCTTCTGCCTTTCATTGCTTTACCTTCACTGTAATTTTTCATGAGGAGTCTCATTTTTTTTCCCCTATACCAACTTGGTATTACTAGGGTGTGAAAGTCTGGAGATTCACATGTGAATGTGAACTCTGGCTAGTGGCTACTGACTGACACAGGCCCCACCAGGCACTGGTGTTGGTCACAAGTGTTTTGATTTTCTATTAATAGCTGTTTTGGTTTATTGTAGTGTTGAGCAAGGATCCTACAGGAATCATGTTCAGGAAAAGGTCAATGGATCATCAAGAAGAGGCTGAAAGCGCGTCTCCTAAGAGGTTTTTCTGCAGTTATAATAAGGTGTGGGAGCAAAGCTACTCATGGGTGCGACCTGTTCCAAATGCAGATGCCATGGCAAAGTGCACATCCTGTGGAACAACTTTCACTGTAAAATGGGATGGGAAAAAAGGCATTGAAAAGCCATCAGAAGTCAGACAAACATCATCAAAGCCTTCAGCTCCAGAGGCAGAACCTCGTAATGACCAAGTTTATTCAGCCACGTAGTGTAACCAGTGAAGCTTCCAAAGTCACTGCAGCTGAAGTGACAGCAGTCTATCATGGAGTGAAACATGGTCACTCATATGTATCCATAGATTGTGGAGGTAAGCTGGCACCGACAGTCTTCCCTGATTCTACTTTGGCTTCGAAATTCACCTGTGGGAAGACAAAATCTGAGAGTATTGTCATGAATGTTCTTGCACCTCATTCAGAGGAGCTCCTTCTGCAGGAACTTGGCAGTTTCGATTTCTCAGTGGGATCAGATGCATCCAATAAAGGGAACAGAAAAATGTTCCCTTTAGTTATTCAGTACTATACTCACACCCATGGCACACAACAGAAACTCCTTGATTTCTATGAGGATCATAACGAAAGTTCTGAATGTATCTTTACTAGAATAAAGGACATCCTTGTGCATAAAGGACTCAAAGTACAAAACATTGCTAGCTATGCTGCAGACAATTCCTCAGTCAATTATGGAAAGCACAGGTCTGTTTTTAAAAGTTTGAAATCTGAGGTGCCTCACATCATTGCAGCAAACTGTTTATGCCATGTAATACATAACTGTGCCAAGCATGCAAGCAAGGCCCTTGCAAAGTTTGATGTGGAGACTCTGGTTTTGAAAGTACATAGTGAGTTTTCAGCATCTGCTAAAAAATGGCACTGTTGAAAGGCTTCTATTCTTTCCTAGACCAGGACTTTAAGGAAATAATGCAACATGTTGTAACAAGGTGGCTGTCTTTGTTCCCAGCTGTGGCAAGGCTGGTAGAATGTTGGCCTGCTATTAAAAGTTATTTTATTAGTCAAGGGCCTGAGGACTGTCACCCCTTATCTGGAAATTTGTGGAGGCCGATGAGGATGGCATCAGTGGGGATGTGTCTGAGGCAGAGTGCTACATACATTTCATGCACTACATCCTGCAGGTATTCCACAAGTCTATAGCAAAACTTGAAAGTAACACTCTCTGCTCCAGAGTTGTACACCGTGATGAAAAGTCTAAAAGATGAGTTGCAGAGAAGGCTAGATGACCAGTTCTTTGGTACTAAAGTTTCATCTGCCTTACAGCACTTTACTCCAGCTGTCGCACAGCAGGTCTGTAGGACCTTCTGTGATTTTTACAGTAAAGCACTTTGTTACCTACAGAAGTGGTTTGACTATGATAATAGTCCCTTTAAAACTATGCAGGTCCTCAGCCTCCAACATCCTGTAACTTGGCCAGAACTGCGTACAGTTGCAGACCTCTTCAAATTGGATGTGGACATTGAAGCACTTTACTCAGATTACTGTACTTTAACTGCTGCATTGCCAGCCCTGTTACAGATGACAGAGGCATCTGTAAGTGATCACCGGGTGACTTTTTTTAGTAAAGCTCCAGACTGCAAGCCACTTTACAGACTGGTGCAGTTTGCTCTTTCAATCCCCCCCAGCAATAGCTTTGTGGAAAGGGTTTTTCACTTATGGGGAATGCGTGGACTGATGTAAGAAATAGAATGCTTGTGTCACTTGTGAAGGCCGAGTTGCAGGTCAAGCTAAACTTTAACATGAGTTGTTCGCAATTTTATTCATTTGTGAGAAATAACCAGCCATTACTTGAGGCTGCTAGATCAAATGCCAAATATAGCTTCAAGTATAAGCAATGATTTCTAGCAAAACTGAAGATACTTTAAACAGTTGCTTTTCTTTTACTATTGTGTGTGGTGAACCCTTAATGTACTGCTTTGAATGAACTGGTGTTTTTAATATCTAATTGTATTTCCATTTTAGTACTACCTGTGATATGAGACTTGGGCTTAGTTTTCCCATGCTTGTGTGTGATGTACTGTTGTATGTAGTGAACCTTTTGAAGTATTGCTAAATAAAGTTTTTTTTATTTACTTTTGACTCGTTGCACATTTTTCTACTTATTGGTAACTGTATGTGATATTAAAGACTTATGCTGAAGGGTGCTAGAGTAAAGGGGTGTGGCTATTAAAAGGAATGGGTGTGGCTTGATTGTGCATGGGGCGGGGCTTGTTTGTCAGGAAATGGCACAGTAGAAAGGTGGCAACCCTAGTTTTCAGAAAACATACATTTTTAGCCCTAAGAAGTGCACAGGATACATTTGGTTCTAACATCACCTCCCCAGATCACACCCCAACAGCCACACCCCTTCCCTTAAATCTACCAGAAAAAAGTCCTCAAGGCACTGTCCATGGCCAAGAACAATGCTTTGGTGGGGCCTGATAACATACCAAGATGCTTACTCACCAGCCAGAAACAGGAATCATCAACCCCCCCCCCCCCCTTCAGAGACTCTTCAGTATCAGCTTTTACTCATGGTTTGTATCAGGCATGCGGACGACTGCAAGAAACATTTTCCTGCACAAAGGTAGGGTATCAACTGACCTAGATCTATAAGCCTGACTAGCCTCATCTATAAAGCTGTAGAAACAGTTATTATGGAATTTATAATGACAGATATGGATGGCCTAAAAACCCAGATCCAAACTATTTTGGTTTTGTCCAAGACAGATCATGCCTACTTAATATGGTCAACTTCTCAGAAAGGGTTGCAGTGAAGGATGACAAATCTGTGCACACCATCTAGACCTCACAAATGTGACAACATCCCCACTTGGACATAATTGATAAATTCAGAAATATATACACACACACATACGTGTAAATAACGTGTGGGCTAACAAACTGACTCATAAATATTACCCATGAAGTTAGGGTGGGTGGATCTACCTCCTCCATCTGACCTGTCACTAGTTGTCTTCCTAATTGTTCACTCCTTGGGCCACTGTTCTTTGGCATCCACTTCAAGGAGGCCAAAGTTAATGTTAAGGTCTGATGGCTGTCCAAGTTTGCAGATAGGTGTACATTTGGTGCCATCACAAACTTTCAGAAGATACCAACATCCTTCTAGAAGACTTTTCACAAACAAATAGCGTGAGTCAGAGCCATGGCCTAAAACTAAACACCAATAAATGTAAAACTGTATTCTTTATGATGACCAATGCAGTTATCGTATTGATAACACAACCCTGAAAACTGACACACTACTAAGGGACCTGGGAACCAATGCAGATGAGTGGTGTGTCAGTCACTAAGTATCCAGTGCTGTAAGGTGGTCCTTTTTCATTGGCTAGATTAGTAAGGGTATGGCATCCATGTCCAGGGGAGTGATCATTCCATTGTATACTGCATTCATTAGGCCAGTTATGAGGTATAATGATCCCTTTGGTATGTACATCTCCAAACATCTGACACAACTGAAGCAACTACAATGCATTCTCACTAAGAAAATCAACAGCCTAAATCGCAAAAGCTGCACTGATTGTCTGAAAGACCTGTACCTCTTACTGGTATCTTTCAGATGATTGAGGGATAATCTTTGCCTCACTTACGGAGCCTCTAACGGCCCAATTCTTTCACATCTATTACACATCTGCAGAACCATTCAGTTGAGATTTTATTCTCTTCTTCAAATGAAATGGAACATGTTGGAGGACTAGTTATATTTTAAACAAAATACCACTTATCTGGAATTCTCTTCCTCTCCATATAAGGCAAAGTATGTCTCTTACTCTATTCAAGAGTAATATGAATGAGTGGATGCTCAGTCTATGATTTTCAGCATCCAACAGAAATAGGCAATAATCTTTAAGACACTAAACAACCTCCCCATCAAAACAATCACTCCATTCAAATACCTAGGCATATAGCTAGATCAAACACTACGTTTTCAAGTTAACTTAACAGAACTAGTACAAAAATAATACTCACTCCTGCTGAGGGTAGCAAAAGTTCAATAGTGAGAGAATTGCCTCTGCTCCAGTTTGTGCCTCGGTGTTTTTATATTCTGCTTATCTTTTACCTGCTTAAAGTTGCATTCTGTGACTGCCTCATCCCCTCACTAACATATTATGCTAAAGTTTCTAAAAGAACTCCAATATTGTCTTTACTTGATTGGATGCCTCCATAGCTAGCTTGATTGAAATTTTTTTCCCAACCCTCCCAGAATTTTGGTGTGGTGGTTTTATAAGACTGTGTCTGCCCTCCAGCCCTTATGGTAATCTAATTTCCAAAGTCCTTCACTCTCATCTTTAGCTGCTACTGTCAGTTATATAAGCTATTTATGTACTCTTCCCACCCATGGTTTTCCACAAATCCATGATACTGAGTGCCCACCCTGCAAACCAACATTGCTCTTGAGCAAACCTCTTTTAAGGCATATTGTCACTGGCTCATTTACCTAGAGGTCGACAAACCTTGGAGTCATAGCTTGTGTTCCAGAAGTGTTTTACTTGCCTCCAGTGCCATCACGGCATTTGTTAAGTACTGCTGATTGCTAAATCGCACTTGCTTAAGTTACTCTGAGTAACTGCTATTGTTTCCTACGTTTATGCGTACATTTCACCATATTTTTTTGTAAAAAAAAAAAAAAAAATTCCTCTGTCTCTTACTGTTACTGTTGTAAGACTGTTTTGAAATAGTCTTCAACACAGGATTTCCAGCTAGTTGTTTAATTGCTGTACAGCATAATATTTGCGTGTCTCTTTTACTTTGTTTTTACATTAGGAGGACTTGCTTTATTGTTCGTGTGGCAAGAGGTGTTTGCCTGGTCTGTATGAGTTGAGAAATCCACAAAAGGACTTGTAGTGTAGTATTTACTGGCCAGAGAACTGATTAGTTAGGTTTCTTTTTATTTGCTGCTTTTTAAAATTTGCGTGTTTGCATAAGTTAGCAGTACCATGTATAGCAGCAAACACCTAGAAAGTGAATTTTCCCTGTAAAATGGCCCATAAAACTGTACCCTGTAAAGCAGCAAAATACAGCAAATGACTTGTATGCTGACAAGCATTGTGCAGCTAGCTGGGTGTTGAGTGGCAGTACGCACAGATTAAGTTGAATTCAGTGTTGTGTAAACATTACAGTTACAGCAGTTTAGTACTGTTTTGCATAAATTGCACCAATAAAGCATCTTTATCACTGTGCACCAACAAAGCAATAACCCCAATACACCAACCCCCGCAGCTCACCAAAGGACTGGACAGTACGGTTATGCTGTTTCATAACTTCTCTGTAGCCAGCTTGGCAAATATGGGCATCCTGACACAATATAGCAATTGACTCAACAACCACTTAAAAAGAAGCAGACACTGTATGTGATAGGCTTACTTACCAATGACAATGGAGACTAAACTCTTGCATACAAGCCCACATCAGCTTTTCAAAACCACACACACAACACACAGCACTCATATAAACTAACATATGCTGAAGCACTTAGAAGCAATTTTTCCAAATAACAAATATCACCTACAACACCTGCTGTCAAAGCTATGCCTCAGCAAGCCCACCACACATATTGTAACTCTCAGTGGAGCCCCAAACAATAAGCCCTTAAGACAAGAAAATGCACTTCCCAGATACACTGATGCCAAGGGTGAACAAGAAGTTAATTGTTAGTTGCTCATCTTGAGCGAGGATCCGCCAGATCACATACACACTCAAGACATTACACTACGGGTACCAGTATGATTCCATCATTGTCCATTTAGGTGTAAATGACCTGAGATGTACATCCCTAGACTATATGAAGAGAGACATTTTGGAGCTTTCAGGCTAGTATGAGGCTAGCATTGACAGCATATTACCATCACTGATGATGACGCCACAATATGAGCCAAAAATGATTGCTTCAACAACTGGCTGACTTTCTGGTGTTAACTCTAAGTGGATTCAATATTTGTCAGCTTGGGAGGACATGGATGGTCTGCATCTTTCCCCTCTAGGCTTTTGATTACTGCCTAAAACTTTATCCATACTCAGTGTATTTTTAAGGCAGTGCCAAATTGACAACACTACTGTCCTAGCAAAATCAGCCAAACTGAACCTCAAGGTGCTATTGTTCAATGTCAGCAGCCTAAATAAAAAAAAAAAAAAACTCCACCAGTATCAGTCAATATGCATTATCGCTGCAGAAGTGAAAGTCATCTGAATAATTCCACATTAAAGAGGTCTATAACTAATGATGAGGTTGCTGCTAGACAACTTTATATTTCACTATTTCATCTACAAATTCAGAACCTGCTGCTCTTGAAGATTAAATTGCCTATGTTACATTAAAAAGTTGGTAAGTTGATACTTATGTAATAGGGAATGGATGGCAAATATGGGCCCAAACCTTTGGCTAGGCTTGGAAAGGCCTCATGGCCAGTAGCCTAATAACTTCATATGATCCTATGAAACCAACAACAGGTTCATAGTCCCTAGGCATCTCGTCCAAAGGAGGACACACTCAGGGCTGCAGAACCCTCCCCCCGTAAAGTACAACACAGTATCAGCAATCCATCTACATGGTGTGGCAGTAAAACCCTCAACCTTTTGCATCAAAAGCAAGCATGCTCCCTGTTGTGCTACTAACACTGCTTTCAAATTTTATACCACAAACACTGATGAGCATTTGCTACACAAAACATTTGCAGGCGGTACAGCAGCTCACGCTAACTTCATGGGTTCTCTTTGTAAGCCAACTGCATAGGGAATAACATTTTTGTGGAGAGTTTATGTTTGATGCCTAAGTGTGGGGTGGTGTTGAATGTATTATCAAGACCTTTACAAGACACAATTCAGTTTTCAGAAGGACAGCTCTTTGTAACAGATTTTCTCCATGAATTATCTACTCTTCCTCCAAGCACACACAACCTCCTGCCCTTTTACTTCAGAGAAGCAAAACAAAATAAATAAATAAATACATAAACAAACAAATAAAAATACCCTACTGATAGTTCTCTTTGCTTTAGTAATCTGACACCTTGATTCTTTTACCACTTCAGAGAATTCAAAATAATTTCTACTGCACATTTATAACATATGCCTTACATCTAACCATATGCCCAATGTGTGGAAATCAGCACTAGTCAGGCCTGTGCCCATACATGACCAACAAAACATTCCACTTCTGCTCATTATCTGTATTGCTAGCATTAGCTAAAAATCTAGAAAAAAAATATCTACAGCCAGCTATCATCCGACCTGCAATAATATCTTTGAAACAGAATGGCTTTAATTAGGGGAAAAGTATAGTGACCATTCTGTGAACCCTTACAGAAGAAATTCTGCCAAGTATGGACAAAGGCAACCTAATGTGAGTGCTATTCATTGACGTCCTATTTGACTTTGTTGACTAGTCCCACTCATCCACTTCCTGATCCATCTTGGCTAGCTGTCAGTCCCCATGCCTCTGCATGATTCAGAGATTTTTCTGTCCTTCAGATTCTTTAAAGTAAAAAAGAAAAATGGATCAGTAACCCCAAAAGATTCTTCTCTCCAGTAAAGGGTCTCTTTTTTTTCTATTTTTATTAGTACCATTCTATTGGACCTTTACCATCTGAAGCCCAAAATTGTATGCTATTGGTTTCAGTACTTAGTAGAGCCTATTTTAAATGCAAAACATTCAAAACTGAATAGGTCAACACTGCATTGATATTATAAAAAAAAACCCCATCAAAATGCAGTATACTGCTAATCATAGCACTGTGCTAAATGCTGCATGCATTTCCCTTACTCAACCAACCATGCTTAATGAAATCTCGCCTTAACCGTCTAAAGTCAACTGGTTGACACACCATGATAAAAGCTTGCAAAGGCTAATTCACATGTTGAAGGAAGTCAACATGCAACAGAAATCAGAGATACCAAAAATTATGCCTGCAACAAAGATGAAGTAACAGCCAGGGCATCATAAGTCACCCAGTTTCCCTTGCAAAAACAAGAAAGAAGCAGACACTTCAGCAATAAAATAACAAATGCACTAAAATCAATAAGGAACTGTGAAGATGTGTTGTGCATCAGTAATTCAAAGTCAGCAGAAACATGACAGAACCTAGTAAACAGCAGATAAAAACAATTTTATCACTTCGGTCGTTACTGCAACCACAATATCGGCACTGATTTATCAATCCGATATTGCCGTACTGCACTATCGTGTTTTCATTTTAAAGAATTCTCGAGCAAAGAAGATGGGTACAGGGGCGTGGCATGGCTAATTTTAGTGAGACAGAGAAAATGTGATGGTTTGCTTATAATTTCTGTTATAAGGTGGCATTTTGGGAAGTTCGTGGGCACATCTTGTATGTTTTTTTTTCCACAAGGTGACTCTTCCAGATTACTGAAGTTTTTCCTATACCCTTACAGTTAGAAAAGAATGCAAGACTGTTTATAACATACTTCTTAGGTTCCAATGCAAGATATATATTAAATGTAAATGGAAGAAGCAGTTACAAGCCGACTGGAATGCCTCAGATGTCTGTAATTACGGTAAACATACCTGTGGTAAAAACAAAAATCTTCACCTGAAAACACTTGTGAGATAAGCAGGTATCGTAGTAATCCCACAACAAAACAGATGTGTCTAGCAACTTCACTTCCCACAGTCAGTCAGCATAGCATTTTTATTGGCTGCAGGAACCAAAAATTAAAAGAGCTCATATATAATTAATAGTGTGGGCATTCCCAGGGCAAAAGGAATGAAGGAGGCAGCTCACGAGCAGTTCTTCAACAGCAACTAAGCAAAAAGTGAAACATAACAGAGCGTTACCAAACAGTTTGAGTGCCCATATGTTCTCAACAGCTCTGCGAGACTGTGATACGCTTAAAGATGGCTCACAGTACCGAAGCTGTAAGAACAGCTAATGAAAAAAATTGTCGACATTGTGATGTAGGATAGCAGAAATAATATGGTACAATGTTACGTTTAAAAGATGGGGGGAAAAGGAACTTCAGAATCAGAAAACAAGTGCAGCAGCACGTAGTAGTCTTTTAAAGAATGCCCTATGATTCTCCTTGGCTATTGATGTGACTTTAGTTTCGCGTGATTTACTTTAGAAGACTGTACAAGATTTCCGATATTCCTGATTACGCTTAGGATGGAATTCTTTCTCTGCAGAGTGATATCTCTTTTGCTTTTGGACAACCGTTTCTTTCTGTTGTTATATAATATGTTTATACTTGGTCCACTACAGTGACTTATTTTTACAGGAAGACCTGGCTTTGATCTGGTCAGGTGCAGCAGAGTTTATGCAGTCACTTAAGTGCTTGTACATACCTTTCTGTATAGTGATCATCGGTGCTTAGTATGCTGTAGTTAGCTTTCATGAAGTTTTTTTATAATTTCTGTTCCTGTGAGGGTGTCAGTTCCAGTAGTTACTTCAAATGAGATTGATTTGTGGTCTGATCTAACGAGGGAGGGTGTCACGCATGGAGAAATACAGTAACCCCCCCATGTTGGTGAGTATTATGTCCAGAATATTAGAGCCCCTAGTGGGGGTGCAGACTGTCTGCTCCAGAGCATTTTTGTTAGCAAAGTCCAGGAACCTCTGGGCGAGTGTGTTTTTGCTTATGTATGTCTGTCAGTCTATGACTAAAGTGTTGGGCTCTGTGGTGAGGGGTTCCAGTTTATCGATGTAGGCAGTGTGGTTTTCCTGAGTCATGGTGGAAGATTTATAGGTAACAATGATGTTTCATGTTTCACTGTTGCAGTCATCACGTTTGGGTTATCCGCCTGCAGGTAGCCCTCAGCCGGCCTGAATACCAGAGTCTTTGGATTTCTGCGTCGGATGCTGTCGCTTCTTCCTTGACGTCAGGTCATCAGGGGTATAAAACATGCAGCCGACGCCATTACATCAGTCTTTCTTACTGTGCGGTGCCTGAAGCAGAAGCAGTTCGCAAGTGCCGGTCGGCCGACTCCTGAAATTTTCATTTTCAAGTTTCAGACCCGAAGTCTTCAAATAGCTAAGTACCCCATTGGGGATCCTTTTTCTTGCTCTAACCAATGTCAGTAAAACTTAACAATTGTCTTGCCTGTGGAAAGCAAATACCTCATAGAGATTTTCATTCTTACTGCATCCCCTGTTTAGACTCAGACCACAAAGTCCCTCATTGTCGGTTTTGTGCCTTATTCAATGCCCAAACTATTCGTCGTTGGGCTATTTTTGCAGTGAATTACTTTTGTACTCGTTCTGTGTACTCCGAAATGGCTTTGTTAAGCCGAGTGACTACCGATCTTCTGGAAAAACGTAAGAATAAAGACAGAGACAGACCGCATAGGTCCAAAACTGCCGATGATGCTTCCGTTAAGCTAGTCGCCAGTCCGCCAGTACTCATTGAGACTTTTTTGCAGCCCTGATACCCACTACTTCAGATTCGCAGGCCTCTACTGAGACCCATTCGGAGTCCGGTATGCCGCAAGATGCTTCTTCTACTATGGAACCTGCGGCTGTCTCTACCTGGGATGGGTCCAAAGCCGCTGTGCAGGCACCGGCTTCTGAGGGTGTATTCAGGCCTACGGACATTCATATTAAACCAACGCCATCATTTTCATCCAGGTCAAAAACTCGCACTACACCTAGAAAACCGATGACTAAACCACAGGCTCAGGTCCATATGCCTAACAAGCAAATGCTTATAATGGCTGAAGACCTTATTACCTTAATTAGGGGAAGCCAGCCTTCCCCCTCTAAGAGACCTAGAACTGTTTTTCTTTCTGATTCTTCTGATCAGGAATCTAATTTTTCTGCTTCTTTTGATTACCAGGATTTGCCATTATCTACTTATGAGGATTCTGATGCAGAGGATTCCATTCCCTCTGCTTCCCCTCCAGAAGATTTTTCTTCCGGTGAAACCTTGCACACTCCTAGGGAGCATTTCCGCTGGGAAAGCCAGGATTACTCCGAGTCCAAAAAGAGACTTAGGGAATTCTTACTCCTACCTCAACACAGGCCTTTAGCTATCCCTCCTGTTCTGGACATTGTAGACGATGCTTTCTTGGAATCTAGCCTTACCCCAGACACTTTTCCTCCAGCTCCCAGAAAACTTGACAGGTACTACAGAGTACCTGACTCTCACAAGTTCCTCTTCAAGAATCCTTCTGCGGATCCAGAGACCATTTCTCAAGGACCAAAAGGCATTAAGGCTACTGCTGCCAAAAATCCTACCCCTTCTGATAGAGATTCTAGTGCCTTGGACAGATGGGGTAAGAAGGTATACACTTCTGCAGCTTTGGCCATTAGGGCTTTAAATTGCCAGTTTCATATGTTAAAATATCAGCAGCATATTATGGGACTACTTAGACAGAAAATGATGTTGATTCCTGACTGTGCTGAACACAAAGAATTGCAAGATTTAATACATTCTGCAGAACAAGTTGGTAAACATACTCTGCAATGTGGTTTTGACGGTTTAGAAGCATCTTGCAAGGCTGCTGTCATTGGGTCTGTACTTAGAAGGCATGCTTGGCTTCAGGAACAAAACTTGCCAGATCATGTTAAAGCTAAATTACTGGATGCTCCCTTAAACCAAGTCCGCCTTTTTGGCAGTAAAGCAGAAGAAGTCCTCAAAAGGATGGAGTAAAAAGCTAAATCTATGCAAACTGTTAAAGATTTACTACAAGTACAGCCTCCCAGATTTAGTAGGCATTGGCCTTCAAAGAACTGGTCCTTTCCAGTCCCTTCCAGACCTTCTCAGTACAAACCCAGGAACAGCAGACCACCTTGGCTACAGTCTCAGACTACGCACAGATCCTAGCAGTGGGGGGCACCCACCTCCAAAGCAGGGAGTAGTAAGCTACCTCCTATGGAAAAATGGCACAATGACTTAATCTTAAACCTTCCAAGCCCTGCTCTGCTACCTGCTCCCTTAGGAGGAAAGCTTGCCCTGCATGCAAAAAACTGGGAACTCATTACCCAGGACAAATGGGTTTTGAACATAGTTTCCCATGGATACAGATTCCACTTCCACACACTACCAACCCCAAATGGTTGGCCAGAACTACCCCCAAATCAATGAGTATCAGGGCTATTCAACCTGTTCCAGCAGAACAAAAGGGGCAAGGTTTTTTTTCAAGACTTTTTGTGGTACCCAGAAAAGACAACTCCTGGCGTCCTATCCTGGACCTGTCTATTCTCAGCTCCTTTCTGGTGGTTCCAAAATTCAAAATGCTAACTCTTCAACAGCTTCTTCCTATGCTAGCCAAGGATGCCTGGCTGGCAACCATAGACTTAAAGGAAGCTTACCTGCACATCCCAATAAGAGGATCCTGCAGACAATACCTATGTTTCAGGGTGGGCTGCATGCACTTTCAGTTCTCTACACTTCCCTTTGGCTTATCTACTGTGCCCAGGGTGTTCACAAAATGTTTAGCTCCAGCCATTGCATTTTGCAGGAAGAGAAATATTCAGATTTACCCATACTTGGACGATTGTCTGATTCAGGCAGAAAGCCAGGACTTGCTATTACAACACCTGGCATTCGTAAAGAAACTTCTAACCTCACTGGGGTACGTCATCAACGAAAAGAAATCTCACCTAGTTCCCTGCCAACAGATTGTATTCCTGGGAGCAAGCTTAAACACAAATTCCCAGATGGCATTCCTCACTCTGGAAAAACAAGGTTATTTGACAACCTACTTCAAACTATTGCCCACAAAACCCCAGCTATCTGCAAGGAAAATACTGCAAGCTCTGGGGTTCATGGCCGCTTGCATTCTACTAATTCCTTATGCAAGACTGCATATGAGGAATCTCCAATGGTATCTAAAAAGCCTATGGTGTCAACATTCTCAGGACCTGGAAACAATGATTTCTATCATTCCTTGTATAAAGACAGAGTTCCTCTGGTGGGCAGAGGCCTGCTACCATAAAAAGGGACTCCCTTTCACTCTACCCCCTGCCGCCCAAACCCTAACAACAGATGCATCAGACTATGCATGGTGGGCTCACATGGCAAGGTAGTGCATTCAGGGCAAATGGAACCCGAGACAGATACACCTGTATATCAATCAAAAAGAAATGTTAGCTGTACAGATTGCTCTGGCAGCCTTCAAAGACCGTATTCTTCCAGGACAACTATTGATAAAGACAAACCACACCACAGTTATATGGTACATAAACAAGCAGGGGGAATCCCACTCGTACCCTCTCTACAGACTAGTCATGGCTCTCTGAGACACAGCCTTGAGCTATCAAGTACACCTACAAGCACAATTCCTGCCAGGCAAACTAAATTCACTGGCAGAAGACTTATGCAGAAATCTCATGGACCCACACAAATGGAAACTAGAACCCAAAATATTCAACCTCTTGAGGAACAAATGGGGGACTCTAGAGTAGACCTGTTTGCCTCTCCTCAGAACTGCCAATTGAACAAATTCTGCACAAGAACTCCCCACAGTCAAGCTTGGAAAGTGGATACCCTGTCCTTTACCCGGGAAAGCCTCTCAGTTTATGCCTTTCCCCCTCTGCCTCTTCTCTCGAAGGTTCTACTAAAGATCAAACAGGACAAGCCAAGGACAATTCTGATTGCACCAGACTGGCCACACCAGCACTGGTACCCCCTCTCGCTCAATATGACACTGCTACAACCATGGCACCTGCCTCAAACCCCTTCCCTGCTGTCCTAGCAGGTGGGCCAGATTCTGTACCCTCAGCTTCAAACAATGAACTTTGCAGCCTGACTAATTCCTTGAGCTCTCTCCTAGCATCCCTCAGTAAGCAGGTACTGGATGTCATTCTGGAGGCTAGGAGGCCTAGTACTAGAAAATCCTATGCTGAAAAATGAAAAAGATACTGTTCCTGGAACCAGGCTCAGGGGATGGGCACAACGGTGCCCAGTTTACCTCATATTTTACAGTACTTAACAGAAATGCTCCACAAGGGCCTATCCTTCTCGTCAATTAAAATTCATGCCTCTGCCATTTCATTACATTATAATACTCGGCCTCCATTCTTCTCTCACCCCTTGCTAAAGCAATTCCTTAGAGGGGCCAAAAATGTAAACCCCCTCCCCCCAGGAGAGCTCCCACTCCACCCTGCGACCTTAACTTTGTATTGGAAAAGCTCACTCTTCCCCCCTTTGAGCCAGCTACTACAGCAGAGTTGAAATTCTTTTCTTGGAAAATAGCCCTCCTTCTAGCCATCACTTCAGCAAGAAGAGTGTCCGAATTACAGGCCCTCATGGCAGTGGAACCCTTCAATGTTAAGTTGTCATTCTTGCCTTCATTCTTGCTGGATGGCCTTCCCCTTTGCCCCTTCAGCAAAGCTAACTAGCAGCTGTTCAGATTTTCTGATAGGCTTAGTCCTGTCCAAACAGAATCTAACTTGTCTGCGCATGTCCAGAGAGTGCAGTATCCATTCCCCTTTGTTTTGTGGATTAGGGAAAAAGGTAGGCAAATGAATGGACTGATTTAGGGCCACAGAAGACACCATCGTGGCCATAAAGGAGGGATTAGTCCTGAGGGAAACCCTGTCCGCATGGAAGATAAGAAGAAGTTATGTACCTACCATAACGTTCCATGTTAGTTGTCTTCTTCTCGCCTTCTTTCTTGCTGGATGGGTTCGGAGCCGATCCTCGGCTCCGATTCGGCCTATACTATAGCTCGAGAGCTATTTTTACCGGCTCGAGGCAGCCCTATATCCCACAATACCATGCGCTAACTCCCCAGATCTCGTTTGCCGCTTCGCTGCGAGGTTGCGTTTTTACCGGCTCAGGTCAGTAAAGAACTCTTTTGTGGAAATTCTTAGTTTTTCACCTAGTTTTTTTTTTTTTTTTTTTTTTCTATCCTACCTTTTCAGGCCTGTAGGCCTTAGTTTTTCTATAGATTCTTTAGTGTGTGTGATTGTGTTTGTTAGTCAGCCTCTTTCTTTAAAGGGTTGAGTGAGAGTGTGAGTGCTGACTACTAGTTGTTAGTGTCCTCTCATTATGTCTAAGGACACAAAGGTTTCAGGGTTCAAGAAGTGTGACTCGTGCTGTCAGAAAATGTCTCTGACAGACAGTCGCACTTCTTGTGTTTATTGTTTAGGACCCTTAGCCCAAGAGTCCTGCAGGAGCGCCACAATAAATTGATTTTGAGGGGCTTATTAAAGCCTGAAGATTCCCCAGCTAAGTCTGGCTCGGGGAAGCCTTCCAAGCCCGCCAAACCCTCGGTTCCAGCTTCTGAGTCGACGGCTGGTGGACAGATACTGCTTCGACATCGGCTCGAGTCGGAGCTGATGCGAGCAAGACTCCTTCCGCTCCGAAACCCTTATCGGAGCCGACAACAGCGCGCAAGCGCTCTAGGTCACCATCCATAGAATCTGTCCATTCGGCTCCAGGATCGCCCTTACTATCGGAGCGGAGCCATAGGACTCATTCCTCCAGGTCTTCCAGGCTTTCTGACCATGACCTTGAGAGGGTGGTTAGCAGACTCCTCAAGTCTCAGGCACTGGCCCAAATGCTCCAAAGCCCATCTCACCAGACTGTGGCTCCTTCTGTACCAATTTTGATTCCTCCTCCGACTCTTCAACTGAGTTCGGAGCTGGAGTTTGTCGGAACCGGGACCTTGCCCACGTCGGAGCCGATACTGCCACCTTCGGCCCCGGCTCGTCGGCTCAGAGGGGCCGAGTGGCATCGGGACCCTTGTCCGACCCCATTCTCCCTCTCGGAGCGTCAGCGCTGGTTAGTTCGGCCCCGACATCAGCCTCGGAGCCTTCTCTGTCGGTGCCGGGAGCAGTCCTGGTATCCTCGGAACCAGGACTTTCTTCTGTGCATCATAGGGGAGCTTTTGAGGTGATGAGGAGCGTGCTAGATCCGGTGTCTGCTCCAAGGTTGGTTCCTTCAGCTCCTCCCTCTACAGTGCCTGTTACAGTCTCTGGCTATCCTCTTGCAACTGATACCAGAGATCCAAAGCTTCAGGTACCCATTTTGGGTGTCTCTTCTTTGTCCGAGGCCTTCCCTGATGCTTCAGGGGAACCCCCTAGGAAAAGAAAGTGCAAGAGGAAGCACGTAGACTCCCCTGAGTCTATCACTTCTGACACCGACTTGGATGAGTCAGAGGGTTCCCCAA
Organism: Protopterus annectens; assembly: GCF_019279795.1. Lineage (NCBI taxonomy): Eukaryota > Metazoa > Chordata > Ceratodontiformes > Protopteridae > Protopterus > Protopterus annectens. The sequence goes on along the minus strand of NC_056741.1, from coordinate 1,890,238,586 downwards.
GATCCCCCTCTGAGGATGACTCATTTTCAGACATCCTAGAAATCCTGAGACAGAGGGGAAATTGGTCCAACCTCAAACCTTCCGAGGACGAGTCGGTTTACCTTGATGCTTTTGGATCTCACCCTTCCACCTCCTGGGCGTCCCCTCCTTTCGACCCACTGATGGACATAGTGGCCAGAAAGGCATGGGCGGCTCCTGACTCGGTGGAACCTACCCCTAGGAGGCCTTCCAAATTTATTTCTGCTCCGGTTGACAAACCATTTCTGACCAAAGGTGTCTCGGTAGATGCTATGGTGGTAGCAGCCGCCACTAAGAAGGAATTAGCTAATCATTCTGTACCTGTTCATCCTCCTAATAAAGAGTCCAGGACTATGGACAGGTACGGTAAGCGGACATTTGCTTCAGCGACCTTTGCCATGCGGTCTCTGAACTATTTATGTAATTTCACTCGCCTTCAGAGAGATTTGCTCAAAGAACTGGGTGAAACCATAAAGAATCCTTCTGCTGCGGGGTATCAGGACAGGATTAACTCCCAACTGGCTATCCTGAATTCCATTGCCAACTCCTCCATGCGGCTTATCTCTTATGCAGCCGATGGAGCGTGTAGGGCCGCAGGCACAGGTGTTGCGTTGAGACGTCACGCCTGGATGCAACTCTGTAATTTTGCTGATCCCTTCAAGGTGTCCTTCACCAACACCCCCTTTGATGGTTCAGAGTTGTTTGGACCTCAGGTGAAGAATACCCTCACCAGGTGCGAGCAAGATGGTAAGACTCTCTCTGCCGTGGGAGTCCACTTTTCCACACCATCTAGACCATACCCTAAAGGTCAGAAGGGTGGAAAGATGTGGTTCCGCAAAGCACAGGGAGTCGCGCCTGCCGCACGTGGTGAACTTCCCCCCAGAGGCAGAGGGGGGAACAATAATAGACGCCACCCCAGGGGCAGAGGGGGTCCACAGAACCAGGGTTCCAGGGAATCCTTCCCTGACCAACCCTTTCAGCATCCCTGAGAAGCTGCCCGACTGTCCACCTTTGGAGGCAGTCGGGGGAAGATTATCTCTGTACCCGGAAGCCTGGCAATCCCTCTCTCAAGACAAATGGGTACAGTCGATCATATCCGAGGGTTACAAAATCCCCTTCTTTTCCCCTCCGATCCAACCACCAAGACCCCTCCCAGACGTACCACCCGGACAAAGGGGTCAGGCACAGCTAGAGATAAAAAAGCTGTTAGAAAAAAAAGTCATCCAGGCAGTCCCAGCAGACCAGCTAGGATCCGGAATCTACTCCAGGTTCTTTTTGGTACCAAAAAAGACAGGAGACTGGAGACCCATTTTGGACCTCAGCAGACTGAACAAGTCTGTGCCGAAGACAAAATTTCGGATGGTAACGCTGCAGTCCATTCTGCCCTTCTTGGGCAGAGACAACTGGATGTGCTCGTTAGACCTTCAGGACGCGTACTATCATGTAAAGATACACAGGCGCTCCAGGAGGTTTCTCCGCTTCCGGCTGGGAGCCAGTCATTACCAATTCAGAGCCCTGCCCTTTGGTCTCACCACAGCCCTCTGGGTGTTCACCAAATGTTTGGCAGTGGTCATGGCTCACCTGAGACGAAAAGAATTCTAGGTGTTTCCATACTTAGACGACTGGCTCATTACCGCTACCACCAAGCAGCATCTTATCAGAGCCAGGGATTGCACCATTCGCATTTGCAACAAACTAGGTATTTCCATAAATTTCGCAAAATCCTCCTTGTCGCCTTGTCAATGTATAAACTTCATAGGCGCCATGTTAAACACCACAGAAATGTCTGCAACATTGCCACCTCAGAGAGTGACAGACATATGGCAGAATGTTCAGTTACTGTTTCAGTCCAACAGAATTCAAGTCAAGTTAGTACTGGAAACATTAGGCCTCATGGCAGCGGCAATTCTCCTTCTCCCCTTAGCCCGCTTCCACATGAGAATTCTCCAGTGGATGCTTTTTTCTCAGTGGTCCTATCAACAGCTCCCAATGACTCACAACATTTTGATAACCTCAACTTGCAAAAAACACCTCTGCTGGTCGATGGTCTCCCCTCAACTTCTTCAGGGCAGACCCTTTGTTCTTCCCCCTCCAGTTGCCACGGTGGCAACGGATGCCTCCCTGATCGGGTGGGCACTATCAGGGCAGGACTGTCCGGGGCACATGGCAACAATTAGAATGCCACCTGCACATAAATGTCCTGGAGATGAGAGCAGTGCTTTTATCGTTGCAAGCCCTTCAGGACTCTCTTCCGATGGGGACTATAGCAGTTCAAACAGACAATATGTCTGTAGTGTGGTACATAAACAAGCAGGGCGGAACAAAGCCCTACCCCCTATGTCGAGAAGCACTCAGACTTTGGCAGTGGGCGATCTCCTCTCAATGGTTTCTGATAGCAACGCGCATCCCCGGGAGGTCCACCGTCATAGCGGACAGACTGAGCAGAACAATTCTCATGCCTCACGAGTGGTCTCTAAATCAAGTGGTAGCAGAGAGAATTTTCCAGAAGTGGGGCCAGCCTTGCTGCGACCTTTTCGCAACACCTCAAAACAGCAAGTGTCTCGACTTCTTCACACTCTTCCCTCTACCAGGCCATCCCCCCAGAGACGCTCTTGTCCACGATTGGCCTCGGGGTCTTCTATACACTTTTCCCCCTTTTCAGTTAATTCAGAAAGCAACCGCATTGCGATCCAAAATGATCCTCATTGCTCCGTACTGGCCTTGACAAGTATGGTTTCCGTTCCTGCACCGTTATCTACTGGAACAGCCCTGGCATCTGGAACCATTTCCAGACCTTTTGACCCATCTGACGGGCAAGCTGCACCAGTCTCTTCAGTCCCTCAACCTCACAGCTTGGTTGCTCCACTTCCAACTATAGCCAGGCTTCCCTTTATTTCTCTTCCTGTCCGTGATATCATTCTTGCCTCCCATAAGTCCAATACTAGGAAGACTTATGCGAGTAAATGGAAGCGTTTTTCGTTCTGGGCAGAAGCTAGGTCCTTAGATCCTTTTAATGCACCAATTCATAAAGTTTTAGATTTTCTGGCGGAGCTTTTTCATTCAGGGTCGTCGTCGGCCACTATCAGAGTACAACTAGCGGCCATTGCTAATTTTCATGTAGGGCTCTCGGAAACCAACATTATGTCCCATAAACTCTGTAAAGCTTTCCTCAAGAGCATCTTCTTGCTCAGACCTCCCATTAAGGATCCTCCTTCACAATGGGATCTAAATTTAGTGTTAACTTCATTAATTCTCCCTCCCTTTGAGCCTGCAGCTTCTTGTTCCCTCAAGCTTCTCTCTTGGAAAACTCTGTTTTTGGTGGCTATAACATCTGCCAGAAGGGTGTCGGAACTTCAGGCCTTATTTGGTTTTTCATAAAGACAGGGTAGCTCTCAGAACGAATCCTTCCTTTCTACCAAAAGTTTCTTCTGACTCAAATCTGAACCACACTATTGACTTGCCTGTTTTCTTCCCCAATTATTCAAACAGGGCTGAACAGAAACTACATTCCTTGGATGTTCATCGTCAACTGCGGTATTATCTAGACAGGACAAAACAATTCAGAAAGTCAGAACAGCTCTTCCTCTGTTATGCTGAAGGAAAGAAAGGACTTCCAGTATCAAAGTTAACTCTTTCCAGATGGTTAGCATCCATCATTACCTTTGTCTACGAGTTGAGACACAAACAACTTCCTTCAAGACCTAAGGCTCATTCAACCAGGGCACTATCAACCTCAACAGCTTTTCAAGCAAGGTTACCATTAGATGCCATTGATATAGCTTCCAGAAATAGAGCTGACTTTGGTTCCACCGTACTCAGGAGTCTGTTCCGTTGAGCCACCCAGGACCAAGGTGCTAGGGACGCTGTCCCATCCAGCAAGAATGAAGGCGAGAATGACAACTTAACATTAAGAAGTTATGTACCTACCATAACGTTCCATGTTAGTTGCCTTCTTCTCGCCTTCTTTCTTGCATCCCTCCCTCCTGCCCCCTAGCCTGGACAGACTTGAAGGTCTCCGAGTCGTTCTCCTTCATGACACATAGTTATTCAGGGTTACCCGTATCATGAGTATTACCAGCAGGGAGACCGTATTTTTATATAATGGCTTATTTTTTGGTAACAATAAAACTATACTACGTGTTAGCGGTCAACGAGATCTGGGGAGTTAGTGCATGGTATTGTGGGATATAGGGCTGCCTCGAGCTGGTAAAAATAGCTCTCGAGCTATAGTATAGGCCGAGTCGGAGCCGAGGATTGGCTCTGAACCCATCCAGCAAGAAAGAAGGCGAGAAGAAGACAACTAACATGGAACGTTATGGTAGGTACATAACTTCTTATTATCTTCCATGCAGACAGGGTTTCCCTCAGGAGTAATCCCTCCTTTATGCCCAAGGTGGTGTCTTCTGTGGCCCTAAATCAGTCCATTCATTTGCCTACCTTTTTCCCTAATCCACAAAACAAAGGGGAACGGATACTGCACTCTCTGGACATGCACAGACAAGTTAGATTCTGTTTGGACAGGACTAAGCCTATCAGAAAATCTGAACAGCTGCTAGTTAGCTTTGCTGAAGGGGCAAAGGGGAAGGCCATTTCAAAGCAAACCATTTCCAAATGGATAGCCCATTGCATTCATTTCTGCTACAAGCACCATGGAAAACCTACCCAACAGGAGATAAGATCACATTCTACCAGGGCTGCATCTACTTCTGCGGCATTTCTCAGAGGAGTCCCTACCAGGGACATTCTAGAAGCTGCTACCTGGAGCTCTGTACATACCTTCACCAAGCATTACCACTTGCCTATCTTTTCTAAATCCAGAGCTGGATTTGCTACTGCAGTCTTCAGGGATTAATAGCTGGCCCTAATGCTCTTTAACTTCCTCCTCCCTTCCTTAGCTTTGGGAATCTACCCAAATGTGATGACTGCAACAGTGAAACACGAAGAATATAGTACAGTTGTGTACACTTACCGTAAGTGTAGATGTTCGAGTGTATTCACTGTTGCAGTCCTGGTTACCGTCCCTCCAGCCCCCTGACTTCTCTTGGCTCTGCCTCTCCTTCTTGTTGGTATATTAATTTTTTCTTGTGTATTTGCTTTTTGATGGGTGTTTACCATACCATTTAATTGCTTCCTATTGTGGGGGCACCTGACATCTAAGGCAAGAAAAACTGATGTAATGTCATCGGCTGCTTATACCCCTTACGATCTGACGTCAAGGAAGAAGCGACAGCATCCGCCACAGAAATCCGAAGACTCTGGTATTCAGGCCGGCTGAGGGCTACCTGCAGGCAGATAATGCAAATGTGATGACTGCAACAGTGAATACACTCCAACATCTACATTTATGGTAAGTGTACACAACTGTACTTTCCTTCACTCTCATTTTTGAGGTCTGAAAGTGTAGAGGGCATTTAGCCTTGCACGGCCGGAGTGCTGTCAGCGTCCTCGAGCCATGGCTCTAATTGTGCAGATTTCAGCATCCTTCAAAGTGAAGAGTGCTTCCAGGGAGTGCAGTTTCATGTTTAAACTCCTAGCATTAAGCAGCATGACCCTGAGTCTGTCTTGATTCGATTCTGTTACATTGGAAAATTTGTTGCTTTGACATTGCCTAAAAAGGCACTATGGGGGAGGCAAGGGTCTTTGCCAGTATCCGTAATCCTAGGGGGACAGGTGCAGACCATCTCTAGCAAAGCGGTGAGGTCTGTCTACCATATATTCTCAGGCTGACAGGTATTAGACCGCCCTGGATTGACACCTGAAGCTTTGGCATTTGTTGAAGTTAATCATTTTTTGTTTATATTGTGGCATTATCCTGGGTGAGAGTTGGATACTGCTTAAGGCTAGGGACATATCTGTCTGGGACACATAATCATAAAGTTTGGTCATGTCTGTCTTCATATAGTCCAAATAGGTGCGCCTTAAGTTATTCACGCCAGCATGGACTATGACAGAGTCATAATGGTACTTATTGTTGAGTGACTTGAGTGCATGCATGATTTGCTGGATCTTGGCACCTGATAGGCAGCTGACCGTGACCTTCTCCTTGTCCAGTCTGGTGACGGGGACATCTGTGTGTCTCATTATGGTGTCGCCTATGGCCAAGACATTTGATGTGTTTTGCCTTAGGAACTTATTTGTTGAGATACAGATGTGTGTGCTGATATGTATAGTGGTTTCTTTATGCTTGGTGGTGAGTGTGGGTGGTATATGTTTGGGAGGTCAGTGTTCTTTTGGTAGGTTTTTAGTGAGTACCTCCGCATATTTGGGTTTATATGTTGTGACCTTATTTTGTGTGAGAGGTGAGATTTGCATGAGAGGTGAAGCATGTGTCCTAACAACCTGTTTGAGGTCTAGTTTGTTTTTACATGAGAGAATTGACTCCATTTCCACAGCGTATTTACATCTCTCACATATAGGGTGTTAGCTTGCTTTAGGAGTAAGTGGTTGTCAGTGTACATGAAGCAATTGCTATATTGCCTGAAGGTGCCCATATCAATCAATTCTGTGAGGAAGCTTGTGGTAATTGCCCCTGGTCATTTCCAAAAGAAGGGAAACTGCAATGTCTCTGTCCACAAGGGAGTCACCACAATGATCTTGAGGATTTTTTCAGAATATTCATAAGAACCCTGGATATTAGTGGAAAGGCGTACAGTAGTATTGCTATCCAGAGAAAAGAAAAGAAAAGGCATCTGTCTTCCAGGCCTTCTTGCCTAGAGTCCTGGAACAGAATGTTGCCTGTTGATTGTTCAGAGATAAGGCAAAGAGAACTACTTAAGGAACTCCCCACAGACTGATCAAATCTTGGAAAACCCTCGGATCTAGTTTGTATTCGTGACGATCTGCCATCGTGTTGCTGAACTTGCCTGCTACTTAGTTTTGCTCTGAAAGAATGTCAGATTCCTGTGGAGTGAGATGGTGCTGTGAGGCTATATTACAAGATGACATGGCTGTCCTGGTTCCCCTTGCTTGTTGATGTACCACATGACTCTGGTGTTGTCTGTAACCATTTGAAGAGGTCCTGGGGACCCACGGTGGTTGAGAAAGTTGAGTGCCTTGATCTGGGCAAGTATTTCCTTAATACTTATGTGCTTGTGTCTGTCCTTGGTGTCTCACACCCCCTGCAATTTTATCCCGTCTGAAACTGCTCCCTAAACAAAGACTAAATCAACTGTGGAAACTAACTGCTTTAGAGCAGTGAGGTAGAAGGCATCACCTGCATTTAAGGATATCTGTTGTCTCCACCAAAGTATGTTTCTTCTAACAAACCCCAGTACTGATATGTGAAAAGATAAAGGGTGTTGAATCTAGGACCAAAGAGATTTCAGATACCACTGTATCTTCCTCATGCGGAGACTTACCAGTAGTATTATGAGAATCAAAGATGCCTTGAGACCCAAAATCTTGATGTGTTCCCTCACATCGACGAAGGCTGATTGGAAATCCTGAGAAATAGATGTAAATAAAGGTCTAGTTTTCCTCTGGAAAAAAGCTTTTTTTACTGAGATGTCTGGCTGACATCACAGGAACACAATCCTGTATGAAGAAGTCAAAAAAGAGTTTTGAATGTTCGCTTGGAATCTGATATTGTGCAACACATCTCTCACCCAAGAGAGAGATTCCTGATATTTTGAAAAAAGACTCTGCAAAGACAAGCAAGTTGTCTAAATATGGAAAATGTGGATACCATGCAACCTGCAATGGTCTACATTTGGAACTAGACATTTTGTGAACACTCTTGGTGCAGTGGATAGTCCAAAGTGTAAGGCAGAGAACTGATAATATGATCCAGACACAAAACCTTAAGAAATGACTGAAGTCTGGATGAATAGGGATGTGATGATACGAATCTTTTATGTCTACTGCTGCAAGGAAACTAGAAGGAGGAAGAAGAGCTGATAGGTTGTGAAGTGACATCGTTTTGAAATTGGTTACTATCACAAACATGTTTAGGAATGAAAGATCAAGTACTGGTTTCCAAGCATTTTCTTTCTTTGGCACTAGGTAGATCCCTGAATAAAACCCCTTCCCCATCTGGGGAGGAGGAACTGATTCTGTCACTCCTTGGGGCAGCATATGATGAAGAACGGGTGTAAACAAAAGAGTCTGATTTGCAGGATAAGAAATAACCCCCTGGAAAGGAGGAATTTCCTCCTACTGCCATCTCTAACCCTGATGAATGATGTTCAGAACCCATTTGTCTGAAACAATCTGTTGCCAAAGAGAAAAATGGACATTTAGACTTTCTGGAAGAAAAAAAAAAAAGAGGCTGGGGCGGGAGGGAGTTCACAAGATCTCTTAAATAGTCGTTCAGACATTTAGGACGGTCTTTGGGTTTGAGAGGTTTAAGACTTCTTTTGGGAACCCCTTTGTCGCTTCTTCTTGAATGTCTGTTTACCTGAATTCTGTTGAGACTTTATATTCTGCCTTGTGCCAAAACTGAATGAGGAGTAAGAAAACCCCTTGGACAAATTAGAAAAGGAGAACAAAGTACAACCAAAAGGTGATCCACCAAAATTGGTGGATCACCTTTTGGTTGTACTTTGTTCTTTTCACTTGGTGGTGGTGGTTGTTCGAATTGTCATGGCCAGTGATCCACAACATCATTTGCCACGTATATTTCGAGACATTGTGGATGGCACACAAATGTCTTTGGATAACTTTCTAGCCAACTGTTTGGACCGCACAGAACGTGGTCTACCGCAGAGAAATGTGGCTGGTAATGTGTCTACTGTGTTTACAGCATGGGAGAGATGGGAAGATGATAGGAATAAGCGTTATTCTAACCCATTTAATAATGTGGGTCGTAAGCTTCCTATGTCTCTTAATTCGGAAAGTAAATCCTTATTTGATGAACTGGAAAAATGTATGTGGAGGGAGACTGCGACATTCTTCAATTTATCCGGTTTGCAGAAGTATTCTGATTTAGATATCACACCCCGTGGATTAAGAGTATATAAAGATCCAACCCTACTGTTTAATTTAGAGAAAGATACTGATGTTATATTCCATAAATGGTGGGTGGCAGCTGCACATAAGTGTGCATCTGAGTGGGTCAATATACTCATTGAACGAGATAGAGTTAAACAAAAAGAATTGGGAATTGAGATTAAAAAATTATGTGAAAACATAGCGACAGGAACAAATGCACATATTCTTGATGACTTTCTGAGTAACATCAATATTAAGTTAAGGGAATATGAAGCGGAATTGGTAGAATGAAAAAAAGGGAAATTGCTTCGGGATCGGCACGATTACGAGAATGATAAAGCCTTTATGTCGAGAGCCAATAGGAAGAGGTCACGGAACCACGCCAGATTCCAAAAAGATCTCAGTGATGTTCGTTATTACAATTCTTCATTTTCTGCTTCAGAGGGCCAGAATACGTCGTATGAGGAAGATGTGGATGTAAATACTGAGTTTCCTGTGTTACCAGCAGCACAATACCCCAAACGATTTCAACAAACGTTTCTCCACGATTCCGAGAACTTTAGAGGTGGCAAACAGGGGAAGAAACGACAGCGCTAAGCACAGGGAACAGTACAGAGAGAACAATATCCACAAAGGGGTTTTAAAAGAGGTAAATGGTGACTATTTCTGTTTACCCTCTGCTAATAACTATGTAATAAACTTATCTGGATATTCATTTTCAGATATTGAATATTCAGTTTTGAACCACGGACCTAAGTTCATTCCTACTGTTTTTCATGTATACATGACCTTAAATGTGATGTCTTTAGATTTTGTAGGAAACTTCATTTAAAAAGTTTTTTCCAAACTAAGAATGAGGACATTGATGTGGCTGTGTCTTCGGAGTGTTTGGATTCTTGTCTGGAAAGTTTTCATACTTGTGATTCAGATATTATATGCAATGTATATTGTAAATTGGATACTGAGCATGTCTCATATAAAAGTCATTTTATGCCGCCTGTACTTAATAATGAAGTTGTTCATTTATCTAATGCATTGAATTTTGCTATTGAAAATGCATATATTGAGTTTATGAAATGTAGAAAGAATATTCAATATAATTTATCTTTGAAAGAATGGAAAGCTTTGCAGATGCTTAGTAAAATGAGAGATATTATATTCAAGCCCTCAGATAAAGGGAATAAACTTGTTGTAATGCATTATTCACAATATTTGGCTGTGTGTGAGGAACATTTGAATGATAGTAACATTTACGAAAAAACGGATATATTTGTGTATAGGAACTCTATGTCTGAATATATTGAATTACTTGGGAAAGGACAAAGATTGGGTTATTTTTCAGATATGGATGTTAATAAGAGATTTAATGTGGAAGGTTGTAGGATGGCCCTATTCTACTGCCTTCCCAAGATACACAAAAGTTTAATACACCCTCGGGGGAGACCTATTGTTTCAGGTTGTAACTATTTTTTGCACAAAATAGGTCTTTTTTTACATAGTTATCTATTGCCTACAGTTAAAACTTTGCCCTCATACATTTGTGGTGATTTTGATTTTTTAGATAAAATCCAAAATGTTGAGTGGAATGATCAAATGTATTGGATTTCATTAGATGTAAAGAGCCTTTATACAAACATCAGGCATGCATTTGGAATTGAGGCAGTTAAGTTCTTCTTAGGCAATAGTCCGGTTACTGAATATATAATAGAGCTTATACATTTTTGTTTTAACGCACAATTTTTTTGAGTTTAACAATAACCTATATAGACAAAAACAGGGGACTGCCATGGGGGCAGCTTTTGCCCCCATGTATGCCAATTTGGCTATGGGTCTTTTTGAGTCTGAATATCTATACAGAGATCATTTTTTTCATAAACATTTTATTAGATACTGTAGGTTCATAGATGACTTGATATTTCTGGTACAAGGCAGCAAGACCTTGGTTGAGAAATGTATTGCTGAGTTGCATATAAATAGATTTTTTTTTGGAATTTGATGGCCTTAAAGTTGGGGCGAGTATTCCTTTTTTGGATGTTGTATTAAACATTGTGGATGGTAAAACTTTGGAGACATCAGTTAATAGAAAATTTGAGGAAGGGACACAATATGTATATGGACAGAGCTGCCACCCTCCTCATACATTGGAAGCTTTACCTTATGGGGAAATACTTAGGATTTCTAGACAATGTAATAATGAGCATGATTTTGTAAAATAATTGGATAAAACTGTGGAGATGTTTAAGCGAAGAGGTTATAGCAGTGAGCTGATTGATAAAGGTTATAAAAAAGTTTTTTGGAAATATTAATGGCAAGACAAGGGATAGCTCCCATAAAATATATATTGCTTCTTCTAATAAGAGGATTGGGAAACAGTGTGATATTTTGTATTTTGTTACCACGTTTGGATGTTTTAGAAATGAACTTATGAGATTGGTAAGACATTATTGGGAATATTGTAATTCCCTTAATAATGTATCAGTGTGGTTGGATGAGAAATTAGGTTTTTCTTTTAGAAGGGGCAAAAATATACAAAGTTTTTTGGTCAGAAGCAAGTTTTCTGTACCTTTAATGCATTTAGAGCGTAGTATATTATCTAGTGGGACTTCTACGTGTGGTAGATGTAAGACTTGTAAGTTTATAGTGAAAGGTTTTTTCCATGTAAATAATATACTTTTTAATACATGGGATCATTTTACTTGCAATTCTGAGGGTGTTATTTATGCACTTAAATGCCTATGTAACCTATTTAATATTGGTGAAACAGAAAGGGCATTCAAAGTTAGATTGATGGAACACGCTAGAGATATTATTAGTAATAAAGAAGAGAGCTCTGTGGCCATGCATTTTAAAAAATTTCATCAAGGTAAAATGAGGGGTTACAAGGAACGGTTCTGGAAAAAGTGCAAGTCTCTTGTTTTGATACTAATAGTTTCAAACAACAATTATTATTTAAGGAGGCTATTTATATTTTGAAGTTTGGAACTTTATACCCCCGTGGATTAAACGAAGAAATGAACTGGAGTGTACTTATTTAAATATTTGATTGTTTTATTGTATTATTCTGTTTAATAGTTTTTAATTGGACAATTTTTCAATTATCCAATTTGCATTTGTTAGTATATAAAATGTGTGTGTTTTTATGTTTTTTTTACTCCTTGAACGCTACGGCCGAGACGTCAGAGGAAAAAGTGTGTTTTACAATAAAGTCCTTTTGGTTGTACTTTGTTCTTTTCGCTTGGTGGTGGTTGTTGTTCAAATTAGAAAAGGAGGACTGAAAAAAACGTATAGAGATTCTGGGATCAGCTTGCCCCTTGCATCACAATTTTTCATCACCAGAGCAGAGGGGCCAAACAGTAAATCTGTATCCAAGGGGGAATTTAAAATGTAATTTTTTTAATTATCTTAGAGGTTCTGAGAGTGGTGTCAACCAAACCTCCTTATAACAGTGCTAGTGACTATAGTATGATAGAAGTATCAACAGTCATACACACACCGCAAACAATGAGTTGTGACCTGGGCGATAAAAGAAACTAAGATATTTAAAGCAGTTTTTTTTCTGAACAAAAAGAAACTGTGGATAAATCCTCATACTTTCACAGTATGTCTGAACAAACTTTAACATAAGACGATTTAAAGTACTGAAAATCAAAGTTACAGAAGTATGCACTTTATTCCCATATCTATCAATAATTTTCCCATGCTTATTAGAAAGAGTAGGATTGGAATTAACTAAGTGCTTAGCAGTGCTGGAGTCAAATAAGACTATAGCTCCTGAGTCAGGTTTGGGAATAGTGTATAACAGTTTGACTGAGAAACTTTATACATCATGTTGACCTTTTTATGAACAGCTGGGTGACTGAGGGAAAAGACACATCCTCTAAAGCACACAGGACAGGAGGAGTGGGTTCAGGTTCTGGAAAATCCTTCTTTAACAGCTCATTGTATTTTCTGTGGAACTGAGAAACCTTTTTGTTTTTCTGCTGAAAACACTGGGGCATTTTAGGAATAGTTTCAGAGATGGAGAACCCCCCCACAGGAAGAATTAGAAATTGGACTCTCCTCAGAGTCTAATCAGAAGTATCAGAACAGAACCCTGAATATGTCCCTGCATTTTCATGTTCAGATTCATGAGTTTGAATTTCTTCAGGAAGAGTGTCATCCCTCTTTCTTTTACCAGAGTCTACTCTACAATAAGGATCAACAGCCTGAATTAAATTCTGAGCCAGTCTCTAAACTTCTCCTGCTGAAAATAAATTTGAGGAGGAGTAGTTACAGGTTTGGCTTTCTGTTTGTTTTTGACAGGAAAATGGAGTCAGCTATGTTACTAATGGCAGCTATTGCATCTCAGGGGTAGGCACAGACTTCTGCCACAACAGGAAGCCTTTCCTGTTCCCTCTCCCAGGACCATCCAGAGTGGCTGTTCCTTGCTGTATGAAGGGATTCCAACAGCCACGGAGGACATGGCTAACCTCCAGTCCACAGTGGATGTGGTGCTACACCCGAGGGATTTGGGCTAAAGTATGAGTGGTCTGAGGTGCAACAAATGATCACACCAGTGTCACCCACTTATGGCTGAGACAGATTGCTAGCCTGCTGTGGTGGCAAAGGCTATTTGCGTAACTTTTTCTTTCTGTGGCTGGAAGGAGGACTGACTGTGAGACCGATAATCTGTTCCATGGTCAGGCCGAAAATGGTCCTCTTTCCCTGGGATAATAAGCAGCAAATGCCAGTAAAACTGCCAGTCCACAAAAATGTTTTGACAGAAAAAAAACACAGTAAAAAACACTTTCAAACATTATGACAGCACAAAAATGAAAATTAATCACAATTTTTTCAACAGAAAATATGTTAGTAGTTAGTTTAAACTACTTTAAAATTGACAGAAAAAACAAGTGCTCTGTTGTTTTTAATTTGATCTTCAACTTGTGGGTTCACATTTGACATCAGATCCGACTCTGACGTGTACTACAGCTCTAGGATCTGAAAATCTGAGCTTCTTCCCTACTCATAATGTCCTGCAATCCCCTCACCCCCCAATTCCATTTGCTGCGTTTTCGTCAGCATCAGGATTGCGGTCGTCTGCTCTCCCTTGGGTTTTTCATGAGTGTTTTCTAAAAAAAAATTTTCTTCTATTTTTAGTGTATTGTGGGATTTCTTCCTAATATTACCCTAGCCTTGTTTTCTATTTTGAGAAACATTTTGGTCTGTTTTCCTTCGTTTTTCGGTTCCTTCTGCTCCTAACTTTCTTTCTTTACTTTTTTGCTTTCCTCTCATAGTTCTTCGATTATGTCAGAAAAGCCAGTTGGTTTTAAAAAGTGTGCTACATGTGGGCAGAAGACCCTCTCTATCAGATGCCCATAACGAATGTGTAGTATGCTCAGGGGCCACTCATTTGTACTCCTGCTGTTACATATACACTGGCTTAAACCAGCGCGCTCTTACTGATAGGAGGAATTAGGTTATTTTAAAGGGCCTTTTACCCTCCTCTTCCACCACTTGACTCCTTCAACTTCAGGGACTCAAACCCCCTCCAAGAAACATAAAGAAAAGAAAAGGTCCCCTGACAGAGCTCCTTCTTTGGATGGTGAACCTCCTCAGAAAACTACCAAGACATCACATCCTAAGACTTGGGTCCAATTGTCTGTGAAGACACTTCTCTGCTTCTGTATCCAAGGTTCTCACCGGAGCCGATTACCTCAAGGCCAGAACCGCCTTTATTGCAGTCTCCCAGGTCAGTTTACAGGCCAACTTCTGTAGCATCCTCCGTCAGGTCCTCCCGAAGTTTATCTGAAGCCGAGGGTGACAGGATGCTGATGAGGTTTCTCAAGGCACAGATTCAATTGGGGATTTTGCCTGCTCCATCCCCTGTTGGATTCATGAGTCATCAGCCTTCATTTGTTCCCATTTCTCCTTCTCCAATCCGATCCCTGGCTTTGGAGTTGTTAGGTGCAAGGTTTCTCGGGAGTCAAGACGTTGGAGCCTACAGGTGCTGTTACCTCGACTCTGATGGTTGCCGTGAGTGGTTCGACCCTGACCACCTCTGAGCTGGGTTACTCTCAGAGCCATAGCATTAGCATCGGGTCCGAGGGTTTGATGCCAGTAACAAAGTTTTCTGAGCTGTCTCTTCCTCTCAGAACCCTGGTGCTTGATAGCTCGGCTCCAACTCCCCTCTCAAATGAGAGAGTGCCAGGGGCTCATAGGCTTCTCCTCCAAAGGCTCCAGCAGATGTGGCCTTGAATCCCATTCACCCTCGCCATTCGAAGTGGTGGAGACGGTTCTCTCTGTGCCTAGGAGAGCCTCAACACTCCCTTCTTTGGATCCTCAGTCCCTCCATAGGAGAGTTTGTCCCTTCTGTCACCTTCTGGACAGGCTGCCAAGAAGAGCTTCCAGGCCATCTCCCATTTGGAATGCACTGAGTCTTCCGATGCCTCCCCGGAGTACCCCACCAAGGAGGTCCATCGTAAGCGTACATGTGAAAGGAGGCAATTGGATTCCCCTCCGGAATCGCTCACTGAGGACAGTGATGTAGATGAAAGGGAAGGATCCCCAAGATCCCCACCACAAGTAATAAACTCTGCTTTAATGAATGTAACTTGTACAAATGAATTGTTCCACCTCTCCCAGGCTTTATCAAGACAATTACATACTCAATGTGCACTCCTTTTATACTCACATCACTTCTTAATCAATTATACAATTAGTTATTTAAAGAAGTTTCCTTAAAGTGTAGTCTTCCATTGTAAAAAGGTGCATGAAGTATACAAACATAACATATGAAACATAGCAGCAGTGGCAAAATTCTTCTTTAAAATAATTTTTATGATGTTATTACCTTTTATATTATTATAGTATTATAATAATTTAATAATTTTATAATAAATATATAATTTTATAATTTAACAATTTTCAGGGTCCTACTAGTATCTGAATTAAAATTTATGTTTTTGTAAAATTGTAATATTGATATATTACAGTTTTATTGATCTTACTGTATTTGTGCAACCTTGTGAATATAAATTTATTAAAAACATCCATCTTGCATTAATATGATGCAATAAACATCCTGTTTTTAAAATATATAAATTCTAATTTATTAAAACTGTATAAGGTACTTCTTTGTATGTTCTTATGGGTTATGTCCATCCACATTAAACTATAGTAAATCGTCCTTTTTAATTTTAATCAAATTACTAACTTACATAGGTTTGAATTCTGGTATATATATAACATATGTTAATTTGTTTGGTCACTATCTACAGTTTACTTAAGAGCACTGTTAATATTTATTGAATCATTAAGACCGGAGGTTTAGTAGCATTAAGTTTAATTTGCCATAACAGTTCTTTGTACTCGAGGGATGTTTCCCAGTCACCCCTCTCACACTGTTAAAACCTGTTCTAGTACAAAATTTTAAACACATGTTGTCATGCATTTGTTTCTTTCTTATTTTTAATTTCATAAATATGTTCATACACTCTTCTTTTAAGTGTCCTGATGGGAACAAATTTAAGTTTCTAGACTTTAAATAAATACCTTTGTTGTCTAGAATATAACAGCATTGGTTACAAGCCTTGCATTTGTAAGTTCCCCTAATTTGTTGCTTTTCATTAGTACTAGATAATACTTGCTTTTCCAACAATTCCTTTAGATTGCGGTCCCTTCTTCTAACAAAGTGTGGTTTATATGGGATGTTTTTCTTCAAATCTTCATTGATACATTTGGCTATTATGTTCTCTATCTCCCTACTATTGCTATTGTATGTATATAGAAAGGGTAGATTTTCTGATTTGTCCTTATCAATTTTACTAACAGTTTGCTGTGGTTTTGGGAAATTTCATTGAATACAATTTCAAATATGTCATTTGGATAGCCTTTTTCCATAAACAGGTTTCTTAAATAATCACCTTCTTTCTGATACAGAATGTTAGTGCTGCAAATTCTTGATGCTCTTATTAATTGGCCTCTTTTCTGAAAAAATGGATGGTTACTCTCATAATGCAACAACATATTTGAATATGTGTCCTTCCTGAATATACAAGATTCAAATTGCTTGGATATACTGTTTTTCCTTAACACTATATCTAAATCCCCAAGATCCCCACCTGAGGATGTCTTCTTTGGTGACAGCATGGAAATCCTGCACCAGAAGGGTGGTTGGTCTGCCCAAAACCCTAACGCTGAGGAATTGGTGATGTTCTTCGTGTTTCACTGTTGCAGTCATCACATTTGGGTTATCCCTGCCAGGGTAGCCCTCGGCCGGCCTGAATGCCAGAGGCTTAGTATTTCTGTGTCGGTTGCTGTCGCTTAAGGACTGACGTCAGGTCATCAGTAGTATAAAGTAAGGCAGCCAATGCCATTACATCAGTCTTTTCTTGCCGTGGAGCCCGAAGCCGAAGCAGTTCGCACAAGTGACGGTCGGCCGCTACCTGAGTTTTGTCTACCGAATTGAAGCCGAAGTCTTCTAAAGCTAAGTACCCAGTTGGGGATCCTTTTTTCTTGCAGTAACCGTGTCAGAAAAAGTTAACAATTGTCTCACCTGTGGAAAGCAAATACCACACCGAGACTTTCATTCTTACTGTGTCACTTGTTTAGGCCACTACGTCCCCCGCTGTCGCTTCTGTGCTTTGTTCAACGCCAGAACTATCTGTCATCGGGCCCTTATTGTAGCTAGATGTTTTCGCTTACAGTCCTTGAACTCTGATATGGCTTTGGTATGCCATCTGACAGCAGATCTTCTGAAAAAACGTAAAGATAAAGACAGAGACAGACCGCACATGTCCAAACCTACCAACGACGCTCACGTTAAGCTATTCGTCAGTTCTCCAGTCCTCAGAGAGGCGCTTTCGCAACCCCTGATGCCCGCTTCTGTGTATTCGCAGGCTGCTACCGAGACCCTTTCGGTATGCTGCAAAACTCTTCTTCGACTAAGGATCCTGCGGTCGTCTCTACCTTGGATGGGTCTGGAGCCACTGGGCAGGCAACGGCTTCTGAGGCAGTCCTTCGCACTACCGATTCTCGACATAAGGGGCGTCTTCTTTTGCGACTCACATTCTTTCGAAAACTACCAAGTTTCTTAGGCCCAGGGTACGAACCACACCCAAGAAACCAACGACCCAATCTCATGCACCTGCTTCCTTCCCTCAGTCTCAAATGCTTAAAATGGTGGACGACCTTATCATGCTGATCAGGGGAAGCCAAGCTACCCCTTGCAAAAGGAAAAGAGATCTGTACCCTGTAGTTTTGTCTGATCAGGAGTCAGATGACTCTGATGCATTTGAATATGAAGACATGCAACCCCTCTGTATTTATGAGGATTCTGATGCAGAGGATTCCATCCCTTCAACCTCTCCCCAGAGGATTTTTTTCTTTTGGGGAAACCCTTCATACCTTAAGGGAGCATTTCCAATGGGAAAGTCAGGACTACCCTCAGTCTAAAAAGAGACTCAGGGAATTCTTACATCTTCCACAGCACAGACCCTTGGCCTTCCCTCCAGTCCTGGATGTTGTGGAGGATGTTTTCCTGGAATCCAGCTTGACACCTGACACCCTCCCTCCTGCACCCAGAAAACCAGACAGGTACTACAGAGTCCCTGACTCACACAAATTTCTTTTTAAAAATCCTACTGCTGACCCTGAGGTAATTTCTCAAAGGCCTGAAGGGATTTAAGTAACCTCTGCTAAGAATCCCACCCCCTCAGATAGGGATTCCCGAACACTAGACAGATGGGGTAAAAAGTATACACCTCAGCTACTCTTGCTATCAGAGCACTAAATTGTCAGTTCCATATGCTAACATTTCAGCAACATTCCCTGAAACCCTTCAAACAAAAAATTTCTTCTTTTCCTGCTTGTGCAGAATCTGAAGAGTTACAAAAGTTAATGCATTCTGCAAATCAAGTAACTAAACACACCTTGCACTGTGGTTTTGATGCAGTAGAAGCTTCTTGCAGGGCAGCAGTCACCGGATCTGTCATTCGAAGGCATGCATGGCTTAAGGAACAGCCCTTGCAAGCCCATGTCATATCTAAATTGTTGGATGCCCTCTTGCACAAAGAAAACTTATTTGCACTAAGGCAGAAGAGGTGTTAAAAAGATGGAAGAAAAAGCAAAATCTATGCAGACAGTTAAGGATTTCTTACAGGTCTAGCCACCCAGGTTCAGCAGGCATTGTCCCACCAAGCACTGGTCCTTTCCTGCTCCCACTAAGCCAGTTCAGCCCAGACCTCAGGGAACCAGACCCCTCCCCCCCAGACAGAAGCCACAGGGAATGCAGAGATCTAAGCAGTGGACTACCTCCACTTCAAAAACAGGGAGTTCTAAGCCACCCCCTTATGGTAAGAACTCACAATGACTCACCTCCCCCACCCCCTCCCTTTGCCCACCTTCACTTACCCCTAGCAGGAAAACTTCCCTGTCATGTAAGCACCTGGGCCACCATTACCAACAACTACAGTGTTCTCAACATAGTGTCCCAGGGATACAGATTTTCTTTCCACACCCTTCCAACTCCAAAAGGATTCCCAGATCTACCTCCAAACCAGTGGGCAGAGGCGCAAAAGCAAGTCCTTTCCCTGCTCTCTATGAGGGCAGTAGAGCACTTTCCTGCAGAACAGATAGGTCAAGGTTTCTACTCCAGACTTTTTCTGGTACCCAGAAAATAGGGCACCTGGCGCCCCATCCTCGATATGTCCATTCTAAACACCTTCCTGGTGATCCCAAAATTCAAAATGCTCACCCTCCAGCAGCTGCTACCTATACTGTCCAAGGATGCTTGGCTAGCCACCCTAGCTCTAAAAGAGGCCTACCTCCACATTCCTATCAGGGAATCATGCAGGAAATATCTCCGTTTCAGGGCAGGATCTCAGCTCTTTCAGTTCTCTGTGCTTCTATTTGGCTTATTTACTGCTCCCCGAGTTTTCACAAAATGTCTGTCTCCAGTCATTGCCTTTTGTAGACAAAGGAATATCCAGATTTACCCATACTTACAAAACTGCCTAATTCAGGCAGACAGCCAGGAAAAGCTGCTCAAGCATCTGACCTTTGTAAAGTCCCTACTAACCTCCCTAGGGTACACAGTCAACAAAAAGAAATCCAAATAGGTGCCCACCCAAAGGATTATATTCCTGGGAGCAAGTCTGGGCACAGCCTCCCAGATGGCATTCCTTACACCAGAAAAGCAAATTTTCCTGACAGCCTACTTCTCTCAACTAGCCACCAGACCTTAGCTATGTGCAAGGAAAATCCTGCAAGCTCTGGGATTCATGGCATCTTGCATACTACTCATTCCATATGTCAGACTGCATATGAGGAAATGTCAATGGTACCTAAAAAGCCATTGGTGTCAACACTCTCGAGATTTGGAGACTCTTATACCTGTAATTCCTTGCCTCAGAAAAGACTTTCTTTGGTGGGCAACAGCATGCTCCCACAACAAGGGACTACCTTTTTTGCCACCCCCCACCGCCCAGACCCTCACCACAGATGCATCAGACTATGCCTGGGGTGGACAACTGGACGGCAGGTGCATACAGGGCCAATGGACCCCACAGAAAATCTGTCTACACAGCAGCCAAAAAGAGATGATGGCTATCCAGCACGCCTTGATAGCTTTCAAGCCCCTTCTCTCCCCAGGGCTCTCCTGATCAAAACAGACAACACCACTGTGATGTGGTATATCAACAAGCAGGGAGGGACTCACTCCTACCCTCAGTGCAGTCTGGCCATGACCCTTTGGCACACAGCCTCTGCCATGCAACTCCACCTGTTAGCAGAATTCCTTCCAGGTTCCCTCAACTCTCTGGCAGACCACTTGAGCAGAAATCTTCTGGACCCACATGAATGGCAGCTCAACAGAAGAACCTTCACCCTAACAACTCAGAAATGGGGCACCCCGAATGTTAACGTCTTTGCCTCCCACACCAACCATCAGCTCAGCAAATTCTGCAGTAGGAAGCATCACCGCATGGCTTGGAAAGTGGATGCCCTGTCCTTTCCCTGGGTCAGTCTGTCGGTCTATGCCTTTCCTCCACTACTTTTCATCCCCAGGGTATGCTCAAAATAAAGAAGGAAAAATCAAGGACAATTCTTATAGCTCCAGTCTGGCCTCGCCACCACTGGTACCCCCCTTGTTGTGCAGCCTGTCTCCACTGGCCACCATGGCATCTTCCTTAGATTCCAAACCTCCTGACCCAGAGGGAAGAGGAATTCATGTGTCCCCTATTGCAGACAATCAATTTGGCAGCTTGGCTTATTCCCTAACCCCTGCTCAATCTGCCAACCTCAGTAAACAGGTTCTAGATGTTATACGTGAGGCGAGATGCCTTAGCACTAGAAAGTCTTATGCTGACAAATGGAAAAGGTTCTGCATCTGGATTCAGGCTAAGGGAGCCAATATGGCACAGCCCTCCCTCCCTCCCTCTTATCCTGGATTACTTAGCTGACCTGCTACTCAGTGGCCTCTCTTTTTTCTGTATTAAAATTCATGCCTCTGCTATCTCTGCTCATTTTCCCACTGAGCAGCCCCTTTTCTCACACCCTTTGATCAAACAGTTCCTAACAGGGGCTAGCAACTTGAGGTCACCCAGAAGAGCATGAACCCCAGTTTGGGACCTTAACTTTGTGTTGGAAAAGCTCACCCTGACCCCCCCCCCTTAGAACCAGCTTCTTCTGCAGAGCTAAAATTTGTGCTGGAAGACAGCTTTCCTTCTGGCCATCACTTCAGCCAGAAGAGTCTCCGAGCTGCAAGCACTCATGGCTGTGGAACCCTTCATCATCTTCCTTGCTGACAGGGTATCCCTCAAGACTAACCCATCCTTCATGCCCAAGGTGGTGTCTAGTGTGGCTCTCAACCAATCCATTCATTTGCCCACCTTTTTTCCTAATCCCCAGAACAAGGGGGAAAGGATCCTGCACTCTCTAGATGTGCACAGACAGCTCAAATTCTATCTAGACAGGACTAAATCCTTCAGAAAGTCTGATCAATTGCTGGTTAGTTTTGCTACAGGGGCAGAAGGCAAAGCCATCTCCAAACAAACCATTTCCAAATGGATAGCACACTGCATCCATTTCTGCTACAAACAACACAGAAAGCCTACCTGCAAGGGAGTCAGGACTCACTCCACCAGAGCAGCCTCCACCTCTGCAGCTTTCCTCAGAAGAGTCCCCACCAGGGACATCCTGGAGGCTGCCACTTGGACATCTGTCCACACTTTTACCAAATATTACCACCTGCCGTTTTTCTCCAAATCCAGGGCAGGGTTTGCCTCTGCAGTCTTACAGGCCATCCTAGCCAGCCCCTAGTTTCCTTGACTGCCTCCACCCATTTCCTCATCTTTGGGAATCAACCCAAATGTGATGACTGCAACAGTGAGACACGAAGGACATAGTTCAGTTGTGTACACGTACCATAAATGTAGATGTTCAAGTGTATTCAGTGTTGCAGTCCTGGTTTCCCTCCCTCCATCCCCCTTTTTCTTCTCTTTCCTTAAAAGGGACATATTGGTATTTACTTTCTCCTTGTGGGGTTCTTCCACCAGAACCTGGCTTGTACTTGGGGGCTCCTGATAGGTTAGGGCAAGAAAAACTGATGTAATGGCATCGGCTGCCTTACTGTATACTACTGACGACCTGATATCAGTCCTGAAGCGACAGTAACCGAGGCAGAAATACTAAGCCTCTGGTGTTCGGGCCGGCTGAGGGCTACCATGGCAGGGATAACCCAAATGTGATGACTGCAACAGTGAATACACTCCTAGACATCTACATTTATGGTAAGTGTACACAACTGTACTTTCCTGGAAGCCTTCGGGTCAGGCCCATCTATATCTTGGGTGATCCCCCTATGGACTCTCTTATTGATCTGATCTCTCACAGGACATGCAAAGAGCCGGACACAGTAGAACCCATTCCAAAATGCCTGGACAAAATCCTTAGTGCCCCATCTGATAGACCCCATTGGAGTAAGGGTGTCCCAGTTGATGGCATGGTGGTTGCAGCAGCCATCAAGAAGGGAAGCTCCTCTGTCCACCCCCCTAACAGTGAGTCCAGGTAGGTGGACAGGTTCGGTAAGCGAGTGTTTTCTTTAGCGATCTTCACACTGCGAGTGCAGAACTACTTGGCACATGTGACCAGACTACAGAGACACCTGGTCAAGAGCTCTCTAGTCCTACCCAGGGTCTATGTCTGCAGAGGAACAGAAGACCTTTTCTTCCAGAATGACCACTCTTTTTTTGTATAGTGAATATGTACATTAGGCTAATATCGCATGCCACAGAAGATGCCTCACTGGAGCTGGTCCAGGCATTACTATTAGGCGCCACACCTGGATGTAGCTTTGTCATTTCATGGAACCCTTCAAGGTGTTACTCACCAATGCCCCTTTTGACAGATCATCCTTGATTGTTCCTATGGTTAGCGACACACTCTCCCAGAGTGAAAAGGACAGAAAGACCTTGTCTGCCATCGGAATCTGTTTTGCCATCCCTCATTAGTTCTTCTCCAGGAACCAGAGTAACAGTAAATAGTTGTTGTTCCGAATATCTTCAGTTCTTTTCCAGGAATCACAGGAAGACTTTTCCTTCAGATGCAGTGGGGGAAATCGTGTGAATGGCAGCCGCTGCCATCATGGCAGAGGCGGTCTGATGAACCTGGTGTCTCGAAATACCTTCTCGGACAGGTCAAATCAGCAATCGTGAAGGATTGCCCAACTGCTTGTCTCTGGAGGCAGTTGGGAGACATTTATCTCTACACCCATCAGCCTTGGAAGCCATCACAAATGACCATTGAGTGTTAGACACGATATCCAGAGCTTATGTCATACCCTTTTACCTAAATCCCACTCCAGTCAAGACCTTCCCCAGTGTTCCACCTAATCACAGGGAGGCTGCAGCATTAGAAATTTCAAAAAAATTTCAAAGCTGCTCGTAAAAAGAGTCATCCAGACCATCCCCCAAGACTATCTCGGATCAGGCATCTAGTCCAGATTCTTTTAGTGCCCAAGAAAACCGGGGACCTCAGAAGCATTTTGGATCTTACAACCCTGAACAAGACTTCCAAAGGTCACAATTCAGTCCATTTTGCCCTTCTTGCAGAGGACGACTGTATGTGCATGGTAGACCTTCAGAATGTGTACTATCACATCAAAATGAGCAGGCACTCTAAAAAGTTTCTCCACTTCCACTGGCAGCCAATCATTACCAGTTCAGGGTACTCCCCCTTGGTATCAGCACAGACCCCAGGGTATTCACCAAATGCATGGCGGTAATGGCATTTCACCTGAGACTGCAGGAATTTGTGTGTTTCCATATCTGGATGATTGGCTCCTCACTGCTTCCACCAGGCATTGACTCCTACAGGCCAGGGACTACTTCTTTCACCTAGCCTCAACCTTGGGCATTTCCATCAGTCTAAAGAAATCGCATCTAGTTCTAGTCCAGGTGATAGATTTCATCGGAGTCCATCTGGATACAATACATTGCTTAGCTCTTCTCCCTCCAGACAGCATCTCTACTCTCGGACTCAATTACAAACAGATTGTAGACATTCCTTCGCCTCCAGTGTGTCTTGTTCCAAGAGCATTGGACTCCATGACTGCCACCATAACTCTTGTCTCTACAGCTTGTCTCCATATGAAAATACTTCAATGGACACTAGCAGTCCAATGGTCTCTCCTATGTTATCCTCTAAATCCTCCAGCCAGACTATCTCGAGAATGCAAGGAATCTTTTCTCTGGTGGCTTCAATCACAGGTTCTCGAATAAGGTTGTCCTTTTATCCTTTTTTCCCTGAAGGCCATGGTGATCACAGATGCCTTTCAGCTCAGTTGGAGGGGCCATTACCTGGGTCAGATAGTCGAAGGCTATGGTCCCCATTAGAGTCCAATTTGCATATAAATGTTCTGGAGATGAGAGCGATGCTGCTAGCTTTGCAAGTCCCATCACACCTTTCTTCCCTCAGGACCCATTGCAGTTAAGACAGACAACATGTCATTTGGTACATCAACAAGCAGGGAGGAACCAAATGGCCATGAGGTTGTGGCAGTGAGCTACCTCTTCCAACCACTTTCTAGTGGCAACGCGCATTCTGGGGAAGTCAAACACTCTATCGGACAGGCTCAGGAGGCCCATACTGATGCCTCATGAGTGGTCTGTGAAGCCTTCAGTGGCAAGCATGGTCTTCCAGAAATGGGGTCAACCTTGTTGCAATCTCTTTGCGTCTCCTTCCAACACCAATTGCAGCAAGTTTTTTCCCTTCATCCCTCCTCAGGGACAGTCACTGAGAGATGCTTAAGTCCATGTTAATTTTTTCTAAATTTCTTTCAGTGTTAGCATAAGTCCCCTTTCTCCTCCCCTTGCTTGGTGTGTCAAGTGTTAGTGTTTTTAGGTACTTAGAGCAGTTTGTTCTGTGGTTTAGGTAGTAGCTTCCCCTCCCCCCCCCCCTCAGTGTTTCCTGTAGACAAGTGTGGTGAGTGTGTGTGTGTTATTTAGAAAGAACCTGCTTTTTTATTAAGGTTAGCTTTCTAAAATAGAGTATGGCTGAAAAGCTTGTTTTCAAGCACTGCACAGAGTTTGGCCATAAGTTATCACCAGCGGATGGCCACACTCTGTGTGTTTTGTGCTTGGGTGTGGCCCACCTGAGTGTGGACTATAGTATTTGTGCGGGCTTCAACCCCCGCACCTTCAAGGATAGGAAGGCCAAGTTGGTCCTCAAAGGTCTTCTTCCTCCTTTCGACTCTGTTTCCTCGTCTCCGGCTTCGGTCACAGTGGCTGCTGTGGCTGCCTCTCCCTCCTCTCTTCCTCTGGCTTCTCCTCCCTCCCAGGCTGAGACTCAATCTCCTGTACCAAAGCCTGTGGTAGCGGAGCAGAAGAGAGGTAGAGAGAGTCGAAGACAAGGGAAAAGAGGAAGAGGTCCCCAGACCTCGCTTCTCTGAGTAAGACACCACAGATCCCTGACTCCCCTCGGCTCCGATCTCCAAGGTTTTCCCCGGTGCTGGAGGAGACATGTCCAGCCTCTCGGGCCTCGGTTCCCCGACCCGCCAGGTTGGAGTCTGTGGCCTCGTCACGGTCCACCCGCTCCTTGTCAGATATGGATCTGGATAAGACGATGAGGCGATTTATCCGTACACAGATCCAGATGGGGGTCTTGCTAGCCCCCCCCCCCCCTTTGGAGTGGGGAGCTTGCTTCCTTTCTTTCAGTCCATTTCTCCTTCTCTGATCTGACCTTTGGGTTTGGAGTACTTGGATCCAAGGTTGGTCTTGGTCAGGGGGTCGGTGCCGACTGTACCTGCTTCCTCAATGCCGACAGCTTTCTGGAGTGTTTTGGATCTCACCAGCTCGGATCCGAGATGCTCTCGGAGCCGGAGCTTGGGTGTCGGAGCCGAGGGAGTGGAACCTTTTCCATCGGCTCCGACTTTGTAGGTCCAGGTTCCCTCCCTCGGAGCTCCGTCCACCTCAGGCCCTGCTCCAATTCTCTCGTCAGACCCGGGGAGACTGGCCTCCTTATTGGTTTCTCAGGAGGTTCGCTCTCCTTCGGCGTTCATCATGGTAGAAAGGGTTCTCTCCGTCGAGCGAGACTCCTGACCGCCCCCTCGGACTCTTCCCATACCCCCTCGGCTCTGTCTACGGTTCCCATCGTTTTACCAGAGGGACAGCCCGTGCTCGAAGAGCCCCATACGGTTCCCCCCGAGGAACAAATGGCTTGCGAGCACCTCCCGAAGAACCCCACCAGAGATGTGCCTCGCAAGCATACATGCAAGAGGAGGCACTTGGACTCCCCCGAGTCCCTCACTGAGGACACAGACTTAGATGATGGAGAGGGTTCCCCAAGGTCACCTCCCGAGGATGTCTCCTTTGGAGACATCATGAAGATCCTGCGCCAGCGGGGAGATTGGTCTGCCTTCAAACCTTCTTCTAATGAGTCTGTGTTCCTGGAGGCATTCGGCATGGGCCCATCTACTTCCTGGGTGTCCCTTCCCATGGATTCTTTGTGGATTTGGCCACCTCACAGGCATGGAAGGATCCAGCCACCATGGAACCTATCCCAAAGCGACCTAACAAAATCCTTAGCAAACCCCCTTCCCAAGGATAGGCCATCTTGGAATAAGGGCTCCCCCATGGACGCCATGGTGGCAGCAGCAGCCACTGAGAAGAAACTTGCCCAGGAGCGTTCCTTGGTCCACCCTCCTGACCGAGAGTCGCGGATGATGGACCGCCTAGGGAAGAGGGTGTACGCTTCAGCTACCTTTTCAATTAGGGTGCTGAACTACTTGGCCCATGTCACCAGACTCAAACGCGACCTGGTAAAGGAGCTGGAAGAGTCTCCCCCCAAGTCCATGTTGCCGGAGGACAAGGCTTTGTTCTCCACAAGGATGACCACTTTAAAAGCAGTATCTAACACATCCATGCGACTGCTCTCCCATGCTACGGAAGGAGCGGCTAGGGTGGCTGGGTCCGGTGTGTCCATGAGTAACGCCTGGCTCAGGTTATGTCAATTTTCCAAACCCTTCAAGGCATCTTTTGCCAGTGCACCTTATGATGGCTCTACACTCTTCTGTAAGACCATCAAGGAGACATTAGTCCAGAGTGAGAAGGAATGGAAGGCACTGTTTGCCGTCGGGATCTGCTTCGCTAACCCTCAAAGGTCCTTTTCCCAGAACCAGAGATGGCAAAAGAATGTGTGGTTCCAGAAGTCACAGTATTCCCAGGACACTCAGGGCTCTTCTTCCCGCAGAGGCAGATGGTGACAGAATGGACGTTTGCCCAGAGGCAGAGGGGGTCCGTGGAACTTAGGGTCTCGTGAACCTTTCTCGGACAGACCGGGGCAGCAACCCTGAGGGGTTGCCCGACTGCTCTACTCTGAAGGCAGTTGGGGGACTATTGTCCTTGCACCCAGCAGCATGGGAGTCCATAACAATGGACCACTGGGTGCTCCAAATCATATTCAGAGGATACTCTATCCCCTTCGTGGGTTCCCCCATATCTTCCAGACACCTCCTGGACGTCCCACCCATGCAAAGGGAGGCCGCTGCACAGGAAATTTCAAAGCTGCTAGAAAAATGAGCCATTGAAACTGTCCCCCCAGATCAGTCCAGATCGGGCTTCTACTCCAGGTCCTTTTTGGTGCCAAAGAAAATGGGGGAACTTAAGCCCCAAAGAGAAGTTCCGGATGGTCACTTTACAGTTCATCATGCCATACCTGCAAGACAGCGACTGGATGTGCTCGTTAGACCACCAGGAATTTTCTATCACATAAAAATGCACAGAAGCTCCAGTAGGTTTCTCGGCTTCCGGCTAAGCGTCAATCATTATCAATTTCGAGCCCTACCCTTTGGTCTCACCACAGCCCCTAGGCTGTTTACCAAAGTGATGGCGGTGGTAGCAGCTCACCTGAGGCTTCAGGAGATTCAGATCTATCTGTACCCGGACGATTGACTCCTCACTGCTCCCACCAGGCATCTACATTCCCAAACCAGGGATTATTTCCTGACTCTTGCCCTGCGTTTGTGGATCACAGTCAATGCTTCGAAATCTCTCCCAGATCCTGTACAGGTAATTAACTACATTGGTGCCAGGATAGATACTCTTCAGTGCAAAATATTCCTGACCTCGGAGAGACTTCAAAACCTGAGGATGCATGTCTCCCTGCTCTACCGTTCTCATCTTCCAACAGTGGAATCGGTGTTGAGGGCCCTAGGCTTGATGGCAGCGACCATAACTCTTCTCCCGTGTGCCCAGTTACACATGAGAATTCTACAGTGGACTCTAGCTGTTCAGTGGTCCCTGTTGGAACTGCCATTGACATATCCAATTCAACTCGGTCAAGTCTGTCAGTCGCCACTCATATGGTGGATAAGCTCTCCGGACATTTTGGAGGGACGACCCTTTGTTTTAGCCCCGGCCCAAGCCACAGTGACCACGGATGCCTCCCAGCTCGGGTCGGGGGCAATGTTCAGAGAGGACAGTCCAAGGCCTGTGGTCCCCCATAGAGACCAGCTTGCATATAAATGTCCTAGAGATGAGGGCGGTCCTTTTAGTGTTGCAGGCCCTTCATGCCTTTATGCCTCTGGGGACGATTGCTATTCAGTCAGACAACATGTCAGTGGTCTGGTATATCAACAAACAAGGAGGGACCAGATCTTATCACCTTTGTCGCGAGGGAATGGGTAATCTGCACTGGTCGCCTTCTCATCGCAACGCACATTCTGGGACGGTCTAGCATCCTAGCGGACAGGCTAAGTTGGACCATTCTGATGCCTTACAAGTGGTCTCTGAATCTGTCAGTAGCGGAACAGATCTTCAGTGAGTGGGGTCAACCTTGCTGCGATTTCTTTGCATCTCCTTCCAACGCAAAGTGCAGCAAGTTTTTTGCTTTTAACCCCCTACCGGTGGAGTCCCTCAAAGACGCTCTAGTTCGTGCTTGGCCTCCTGGTCTTCTGTATGCTTACCCACCAGTACCTCTCATTCCAAGGTTTCTACAGAAAGCTCCTCTACTGGGGAGCAAAGTGATCCTCATTGTCCCGTTCTGGCCTCGCCAGGTATGGTTTCCCTTCCTTTGGTCTCACCTTCTGGCTACACCTTGGATCCTAGATCCTATTCAGGATGTGATTTCACACCCTTCGGGGGCGCCTCATCCGAATCTGGACAGCCTGAAGCTCACAGCTTAGCTAATCCAGTTCCCGTGATTACTAGGACTCCTGGACTATCCTCCTCAGTTAGATCTATTTTGGTGGCTGCTCATAAATCTTCAACCAGGAAGGTTTATCACAGCAAGTGGAAAAGTTTCTCCTTTTGGGCCTCTCAAAGGAGTTTAGACCCTTTCATGGTTCCTATTTCCGCCATTCTTGATTTCCTAGCTGATATTTTTCAATATGGAGCTAACCCGCAGTGGTGGTGCTGCGGTAGCATTGTCGCCTCACAGTAAGACGCTGTCTGGTTCGATTCTCAG
This sequence comes from Protopterus annectens, assembly GCF_019279795.1. Lineage (NCBI taxonomy): Eukaryota > Metazoa > Chordata > Ceratodontiformes > Protopteridae > Protopterus > Protopterus annectens. The sequence continues at coordinate 1,890,208,700 of NC_056741.1, read as the reverse complement.
CTAGAGTGTCTTCTGCGTGGAGACATGCGTGAATGGGCGTACCTTCATTGAAGGTTGTGCGTCAGGCCTGGCAAGCCGGTACGTAAAAATCAACTGCCAATCATTAGCGGACCGGAGTTCCGCTGTGGCGACCCCTAACTGGGAAAAGCCAAAAGACACAAACATTTTTCAATATGGAGCTAGTTCTTTTACTGTCAAAGTTCAGTTGGCTGCTGTTAGAGAAAAATACTTTAAAAAGACCAAAAGCATAAGGTTCAGTTCAGGTATCTTCATTCTTGAGCAAGGAGACAAAAAATGCAGTTAGAGTTTGTCTGACTAAATCAGGAAGTGTCACAATTATACCTTTCTTTCAAGACATTGCCCACTACGACTGACGTAGCAGATCACCAGTTCACAATTCTGTTATTTTACAGATATTTCTCATGTTTCTAGCTGACTCTTCAAAGTTTAAAAAGATTTTTCAGTAAACAGGATGGCCTTGATGACCACTGGCCAATTATAACTTTCTTGCTATGTGATGTTACAAGTCTAGGTACTATGGCTAATTTAAGCACAATTCAAGTACAGATTTCTGAAGCAGTTTATTGTTCATAATATCTAACTATCTTGCAGCTTGTGCATTTTTTCATCAACACGAACAGAGCTTATTGTCTATAATGAATGTATCTACAGAAATTATTATTATTCTCCTTTTAATTTCCTGACCTAGCAGAAAATCACCTGCTTTCCAGTACATTTCCAAGGCATAAACATGTATTTTGCTGTGCTAGCAAACTAGGTCCGAGTGCATCTTGCAGTGTCAGAAAGCACAATTTCAGAAAAGCACATTTTCAGTCTCCAATAAAACTAATGCTGCATATAGAATAAAAATGTGTTAATCTTCCCTTATTAAAATAAGCATTGCACACATATGTTAATACATATTTTTCTAACATTTCCCCCCTGTTAATACTTTTTATTGTATTTCAAAAGCATAAACAGTTTGTTTCTTCTCCTAACCTCTTCCTTTAAGGATTTGCAGCTAAGAGAGTCATTCATTTTAAACTTATGAAAGTGTTTCCTTTTTCAACAGTTTTTCAATTTCAGTACTTTGATACAAAGTCTCAGAAACTGGCATGTCTATAAAATCTTTGATTAATTTTTTCATGCAGGGAATTCCACAGCATATGCATGCTCCTAACTATAGTAATCCCACACAAATGGCAATCAGGATGTTCATTAGGATGGAACCCCACCCCCCCAAACAAATTCTGGAAAAAGTCCATCAGTGGGTTTGGGCCTGGACTGGTCATGTCTGATGCTTGTTGGATCACTTCCAAATGATCATTAATTTCGTGCTTATTGTCGGGAATGAACGAACAGCACTCGTCTTTGATTAAAGAGCACGTACCACCTCTCGCCGCTAGGGTGAAGTCAAGAGCCATGCAGTTTTGAAGCACTACAGTTCTCATTGCATTCAGTTCATCAGTCATTAATTCAAGAGCAGAAAAAGTTGCATTGCTCACGACCTCGAGAAGTTTGGATAGCTTTCTTAGTTCCCAAATTGATTTAACTGCACCATATGCAGGGGCTATGCCAGCCCAGGATATGATAGTGCCACTCAAGTCCATGTGTGCTAGTTTACTTTTGTCTTTCACGGAGTTATGGTTCTTCCAGCCTGCTACGATCTGTCCCACTGGATTCTCAGGTTTCTTGATTGGATTTTCAGGTTTCTTTGCGACATCTCTGACGTTTCGAATTCTCCCATGAGGCAAAGCTGTAGTGTGTCGTATGGCCGGTACCAGGTAACCCAAAAAACAACTGCCGGACCAATTCTCAGGCAACCATTTGTATGCCTTTTTCCTACATATGAAATAACAGTTTTCTACCTTAGTATTGATATACACCTTCCCTGCATGAAACATTTTCTTATCTATAATAGACAGTTGTTTTAAAAGAACAGAATTATGTTGTATATCACTGACAGTTTTATGCAAGGACTCAAAGTATGAGTCATAATCTGTATCACAAATTGTTTCTGTATTTTTAGCATTTTTAGGTTTAATATAACATTTATAAGAAACAGTCACATTACATCTACTCCAACCTACTTGAATCGTGTAATTCTTAAAAAAGCATACAATTCCTGTTTGTGTAACAGGTAGAAATAATGCAATTTTGTCTCTAGATTTCACAGGTGTAGTCTCAAAAATCAAGTTTTCCCAGGTCTCATTGACCCCTAGGGGGACAGCAGCCATCAATAATCCCCCGTATGCTGTTGGTATAGCTGTGCAAATCCAACAATTTGAAATATTAAAAGTCTCAGCATACACATATTTGATTGTTTGGTAAGTGTTAAAGTTCGGATGCCAGTCTATGAGTGTTAAATCATGTTTGTTCAGTCTAGCTGGTGTGGCTGAAGAAAAGAAAGGCCACAGCAAAAGCCACAGCAAAAAGAACATTGTCATTAATGCAGTTATTAAGATGATTATGCAACACTGTTGAATATACTGCTGAAATCGTTCAGTATTTCTATTGTCTCTAGGCCTTGTCATCATTTTACTGCTGCTGTGTGTTAGCAAGAGTTTTATCAAGTTCAAAGTTTTTGACTAGTTTACGGTGTGTCAAATGAATCCAAGATGAATGTTCCGCAATCTTGACTGCTAAGGGCGTGCTCAGCAGTACTTGATACGGACCTTCCCACTTTGGTGTCGTCCAATTCTTCTTTTTGATTGTCTTCACCCAGACCCAAGTGCCTGGGGCTACTGCTACTTCGAAGGGGTTAGTTTGGTCTTTATCTGAAACAGAATTAAACTGTAAAAGTTGTTATTTAGCATATTCCTCATGTAATCTGCAAGTGTCCAATCTGCTTCCTGGTCTGCAGGCATGAGAGGTTTCCACTGAGGTATATAATAAGCTCTTCCGAAAATCTTTTCAAAGGTGTCAATCCTTTTGCATTCGGAACAGTTCTCATGCTCAACAGTGCCAGGGGCAAACAGTACACCCAATTCTTTTGTGTTTCTACTATAAGTTTCTTAAGCTTATTCTTTAAAACTCCATTGTGCCTTTCTACCAACCCTGCAGATTGAGGGTGATATGCACAGTGATGTTTTAAAGAAATCCCAAAATACTGACTTAGCTGTTGTATAGTTTGGTTAACGAAATGTGTTCCATTGTCACTGTAGATCCTTTCCGGTATGCCAAATCTAGGAATAATCTGTTTAACTAGGGTCTTTGCAACAGTGGCTGCATCTGGTTTACTAGTTGGAAAAGCCTCCACCCATTTGGAGAACATATCCACAATGACAAGGCAGTACTTTTTGTTTTCACATTTTTTCAATTCTGTGAAATCCATACAGATAGTATGAATCAGATACGGTGGTGTAGGGAAACTCCCTTGCTTGGGTTTTAATGCCCCTTGTGCATGATGTTTATTACAAGTGTGACATGACAGGCAAAAATTTTTAGTGTAGTTTGTAAACCCATACGTAGCGAACACCCGATTCACTAACTGTACCATCCCCCCTGTTGAGACATGGCTCTGCCCATGGCTCAACAAAGCTGCATATCTAAATAAATTAGACGGTAATATCGGTTTTCCCTCTTTGGAGATGTACAGCCCTTCCTTGAGAATTGCTCCTCGTCTTTTCCATTTTTGTTTTTCAGCCTGTGTAGTAAGTGTCTGCATTGTTTTCAACATTTCTAAGTCTAAAATCTCAGAAGGTCGTAATTCCTCGTTCAAAAGAAATGCTGCTGAGGCTGCTTGCTTTGCAGCTGTGTCAGTTCTCGCATTGCCTTTTGAAATCCTATCTTGTTGTGAGCTATGCATTTACAAATAGCTACTTTCTGAGGCAACTGAATAGAATCTAACAAATCTAAAATAAACTGTGCATGGTTATCGGTTTGCCAGTAGATGTCACCATTCCTCGATTCTTCCACTGTTGTGCAAAAACATGTACAGTAGAAAAAGCATACTGGCTGTCTGCAAAAATGTTTACGCTTTTACCCTTTGCTATGGTGCATTCCCGTGTCAAGGCAATCAACTCTGCTGCTTGTGCAGATAAGTTATGTGGTAGAGGTTCCGCTTCTACAATCTCAGTATCAGAAACTACTGCATAACCTGTTAGGTTCTGTCCTGTAGGACTCCTTTTGCATGAGCCATCCACATAATATGTCACCTCGGCATCATCCAAGGGAACATCAGTGAGGTTTTTTCTAGGCAGTGTCTTTTGCTCAATTACCTGCAGGCAGTTATGGGGTGTGCCATCCACAGGAGTTGGGAGCAAGGTAGACGGATTCAAAGTAGTACATCCTTCAATTGTCATGTGAGGTTGGCTCAGCAATATAGTCATACAAGAAAGATGCCTAGCAGGGGAAAGATATGCTATTTTTTCTTGCAGTAAAATGATTGCGGCTGCATGAGGCACTCTCAATGTGAGAGGGTGGAATAACACTACTGAGGCCGAAGCCTGCACTGCCATTGCAGCTGCAACTACTGCTTGTACACAGTGGGGTAGAGACCGCGCCAGTGGGTCCAGTTGTGATGAATAATAAGCAATGGGGCGTTGTTTGTTCCCATGCTGTTGAGTCAATACTGATGTCATATAACCTTGCTTGCAATCTACAGTTTGGAAAAAACGTTTGTGATAATTTGGTAATCCTAAAACTAATGATGATGCTATCGGTTGTTTCAGCTTGCAGAAAGTTAATTCTGCTTCTGGTGTCCACTGTATTAAATCTTGTGCTGCCATGGGCTTCTTAAAAATCAGGTCGGTTAAAGGTGCAGATTCCAAAGCATAGTTTGGGATCCAGCTCCGACAAAAATTAGTCGTACCCAGGAAGGACATAATTTCCTTCTTGGTTGTGGGTTTTGGTGCTTGTAAGATCGCTACTTTTCTGTCCTCATCTAATGTTCTGCCATCTTTGGATATTACATATCCAAGGTATTTCACTTGTTTTCTCCAAAGCTGCAATTTATTTTTGCTTACTTTGTGTCTTTCAACTGCTAAGAATTTTAATAATGCTACAGTATCTTCCCTACAATCTTGCTGGGTAGGGGCGTCCAGCAGGATGTCATCAACATAAAGTAAAATTTGGCTACCTCTCGGTGGGATAATTCCTGCTAAATTACTTGCCATCTGTTGTGAGAATATTGTTGGACTTTCACTATAACCCTGTGGTAGTCGTGTATATGTATACCGCTTCCCCTGAAATGTAAATGCAAACCAATACTGGCTGTCAGGGTGTATAGGTATCGAAAAGAATGCATTGCTGATATCTACCAAAGAAAAGTACTTCTGTTGAGGTTTTAAATCATTCAACAAGGTATGTGGATCTGGCACCGTAGGTGCTCTTGGTATTACTGCATCATTTACAGCTTGTAAATCTTGGACCATACGCCATTCTCCGTTTGCTTTTCCAACTGGGAATAAGGGTGTGTTACATGGCGAATCGGGAGATTCCACCAGTATTCCCTTCTTTAGCAAAGCTGCTATGATAGGTTTAATACCCGCCTCTGCATCTTTTCTCAGGGGGTACTGTCTCTTCTGTGGTCTAAATGCTGACTTTGGCGTGATAGTAACTGGTCCTGCTGTGCGAATAAGTCCTACGTCTGATTTTTCTGTTGACCAGAGAGTTTCTGGTATGTCTAACAAAGCTTTTTCTTCCTCTTCTAATAAGAGGGCTTCTCAGCTGTCTTTGCTGGACTGCAAGTGTACAGCTGGATGTGTTTGTGTTATCCAGTTCAGTTTCTGTCTTTGTATTCCCTGTTCTGACAGTTCTGATTCTGTCTGTTTTTCCCATCTTCTGACTTTTTCTCCTAGGTCTATCCATTTTAAATCTTCCTCTTTAGTTAAACTGACACGCGGTATTAGATTTGATTTGTAAAGTGAAAAGAACTCCTGGGGTAATGAACAGCTTACTACACTGTTCCCTTTCATGTCCCAGTACAAATTACACAGTACTAATCTGTTTGCATGATTTTTAAACAATTCTTGTTCATATTCTTTGTCAGGTCCTGGTGTAATAATACAGAGTACAGTGCAATAGGTGTTGTATGTCAATGCAAAAGGAGGGGAACTTACTGATAGCTACATTCATTAACTCTTCAGTTACTGCTCCAGGGCCAGTCGTAACTAAGTCTTGGCTGTACCAGTAAAATGTCTCACCTTCCGTTTGCACTGCAAAGGTATTAGTCTGTCATTGTGCTTCCATACCCTGCATGGTTGGAACTACTGATATGCCTAATAGTTGCATAAGATCTCTGCCCAAAAGGTTTATTAGGCATTTTGCAGAAACAACAATTTTGCTTTTCTGGGTTAATCCTGAAACAGGATCTGTTATTGTAATGTTATGGGAGAGAGGCTCCCGATACAGCTGTCCATTAGCTGCTTTTACTAGTATAAAGACATGTGATTCTGAATTTTCTGGTAGTTTGGAGGGGTGTACCAGGGTTCGTGATACCCCTGAATCGCACAAATATTTGACTTCCCTCCCTTCTACCAGGAGTGTCACTTCTGGTTTTGTGTCCGCCAGATAGAGTTCTAAACTCAATAAGGCTAGGTCTAATATTTTGTTTTCTTCACTATCGGTAGCTTCCTGCACTTCCTCTATTATCACATTCTCTGCTCCTTCTGTCACATTGTCATTTGCCCTTTCTCTATTATTCCTATCTAGTGATTCCTGACTTTCATATAGTCAGTCCTCACCTTCATCGTTTTTGTCTTCCACTGCTGCCTTCTTATTTTTCCTGCAATCCCTTGCCATGTGTCCTTTTTTCCCGCATTTGAAGCACTCACCTCTTTTCTTTCTCCCTTCAAAGTCCTCTGATCGCTGATCAGATTGTTTGTTTCCCTGGGCATTCTTTTTGCCCTTTTGTCCGGACTGTACTAAATAAACTTCTCCATCTTCCACAGCAAATACTTGGGCTTTCTTTTTCTTTTTGTTGTTAAAATGCCTTTTCGGCATGTCTAGCATATTCAAGCAGTGATTGTAATCTGCTTGTACGATGGTCTACCATATGTTTAGTAATGAAACTACTTATGGGTGCAATACTGCCTTTCAAAAATGCATTCTTTAACTGCTGCTCATATGGGGAATCTTGTGTCTGATTTTCAGGCACTTGCATTCCACAGTGATTGTTAAAACATTCCAATAATCTGGGAAAAATATCTATCAACAGTTTCACTTTCTTGTTGGATGCATTGATTAATGCAAGTCCAGTCTGCCCTAGGCTTCCATTTCTCAGAAATTCGGTCTGTCAGACCTTTCACTCTGTTGTCTAGTTCTGCGCTGCTATGTGGGAGGGGCCTAAGTGCAGCGCCACGGGGATTCCAGTTGCCACTGATCATGTGCCAATCTGGACCTACTATTTGTCTGACCACTTTTTCTACTTCCTCTCCATTTAAGTGATAACTTAATCTCATGCCCTGTAAGTCTTCTAAGAATTTTCTAAAATTAACTTTTGGATGGGGAATTCCCTCTGTGGCTTTCCGGATGTCTTCCAGTGTCCACGGTCTGTATACTAAGAGAGTTGGGTTCTGCCCTTCTTGTCCTGCCGGAGGATTTGGTACTTCTATGAGTGGGCATATCTCTATGAGTGGGCATATCTCTTCTTCACTCATAGCCCGTGAATTTCCATTCATTTGATATAATTCAATATCCCCTTTTAAATTACGTGTTCGGGACCTAGTCTCGATAGGATCTCTAACAAACGGTAGTGGTTTTATAGGAACGACTGGATATCGTGGAGGTAGGTCAGTTTGTTCTTTTGTTTCATATTCCGGTAAGGGAACTGGTAAGGGAACCGAAACCGGAGTGGGCGGAGGGGCCGATGCTATAACCAAGTTATTATCCTCTTTGTCTAGAAACATTGCTTTTGAATTTTTATTCTTTTGTTCTCTTTGGTTTGCTTCCTCAATCCACCTGTGTGCCTGAGGAACTCCTAATTTACTCTGTTTTTTAACCCAACCTTTGGAATCGATTTTTAACTGTCTAAGCGAGGATCTTTCTAGTTTCCCATCAAATTCATATTTATTAACCCATTTAGTATAATGTTTAACGTTGTCGGCGTGCTGTGATTGCATATATTTTGCGTCTTCGGTTAACGGTGGGCTTTGGGGTTTTTTCGTTTTTGTGCACGTATTACCCATTTTGTTCTAACCTTTTAAATGTTACGTAACCCTTTTGTTTTTAATGTGGTACCACCAAGTGTTTACAGTCTCTTCAGACTACCTGCCTACTTATCCTGTTTCCCTGATCTATGACAAGATAGCAATACTTCTATCCCTGAATTCAAAAAATTCTCACAGAACAAATACAGTCATGTCCCTGATCTAAAACAGAAAAAAGTAGATTCACCTTACCTGAGCCTCAGCGATTGGGTCACTCACTGTTCAAATGGAACTCACCTTCAGTCGTAGATCAGAAAAGTGGCTGGCTTCTTTTGCACGACAATTCAGTCGGAGGTCTTTCAATGAAGAAGATCTGATGTGGTATCTTCCCTGCGCAGTTTCATGCCACCTGGCCCATCTGATCCCAGGCTAAACGAGGGTTTCCGGTCCGAAGGACCAAAAAATGTTAGAGAAAAAATACTTTAAAAAGACCAAAAGCATAAGGTTCAGTTCAGGTATCTTTATTCTTGCGCATGGAGACAAAAAATGCAGTTACAGAGTTTGTCTGACTAAATCAGGAAGTGTCACAGTTATTATACCTTTCTTTCAAGACATTGCCCACTACGACTGATGTAGCAGATCACCAGTTCACAATTCTGTTATTTTACAGATATTTCTCACGTTTCTAGCTGACTCTTCAAAGTTTAAAAAAGATGTTTCAGTAAACAGGATGGCCTTGATGACCACTGGTCAATTATAACTTTCTTGCTGTGTGATGTTACAAGTCTAGGTACTATGGCTAATTTAAGCACAATGCAAGTACAGATTTCTGAAGCAGTTTATTGTTCATAATATCTAACTATCTTGCAGCTTGTGCACTTTTTCATCAACATGAACAGAGCTTATTGTCTATAATGAATGGATCTACAGAAATTATTATTATTCTCCTTTTAATTTCCTGACCTAGCAGAAAATCAACTGCTTTCCAGTACATTTCCAAGGCATAAACATGTATTTTGCTGTGCTAGCAAACTAGGTCAGAGTGCATCTTGCAGTGTCAGAAAGCACAATTTCAGAAAAGCACATTTTCAGTCTCAAATAAAACTAATGCTGCATATAGAATAAAAACATGTTAATCTTCCCTTATTAAAATAAGCATTGCACACATATGTTAATACATATTTTTCTAACAGCTGCCAGCTGCCATCTCTCATTTTCATGTGGGTGAGAATTCTGCCTCTTTAGCCTCTTCCAGACTGTGTAAAGCCTTTATCAAAGGCAATTTTTTATTACGCCCTCCGGTCAAAGATCCTGCTCCCCCATTGGGCCTGACAATGGTTCTTCAAGCTTTGGTTGCTCCGCCTTTCGAGCCTGCAGCAACTAAAGATCTGAAGTTTTTATCTGGGAAAACAGCTTTTCTGGTGGCTATTACCTCTGCGAAAAGGGTTTCAGAATTACAGGCCTTGTCCATCAAAATTCCTTACATCATTTTTCCATAAAGATAGGTTTTCGCTTCAAACCAATCCAGCTTTTCTTCCTAAGGTGTCATCACCGGTAAATATCAATCAGACCATCAATTTGTGTTTTTTCCTAATTTTTCTAACAAGATGGAATACCAACTCCACATGTTGGATGTTCATATCATAAACAGTTACAATTCTGTTTACACAGGATAAAAAATTTCCATAAATCTGATTAGTTGTTTGTATCCTTCTATAAACCCTTTTTGGGGAAACCTGTCTCCAAGGTCGCTATAGCTCGATGGATTTCTTCATGCATCCTGCAGGTCTATAAGGACAGAGGTATGTCTCCTCCAGGTCAGGTGAAAGCTCATTCCACTAGGTCCATGGCTACGTCTGCCGCGTTTTGGTCTAGTGTGTCTTTGGATGATATTTGTTCTGCAGCTACTTGGTTCTCATCTCATGTTTATTTCTCATTACAAATTGGATTTGACTTCCAGAAGGAGAGCATCCTTTGGTTCCGCGGTGCTCCGGAATATCCTTCCATGAGGGCCTCGCAGGAGTTTTAGTAGCTGGGGACGCTGTCCCACAGGTTGAAGACCAAATGAAGTAAACCACTTCAGATAAAGAAGTTATGTACTCACCATAATGTTCCATCTGAGTAGCTGTACTTCATTTGTCTTCAACCGTCCCTCTCTCCTTCCCCCGGACCTTGGCATAGGATCAGCCTACGGGCTGCAGTATAGGTCACAAGTAGATCTTTCAGGTCGGGTTCTCAGTATAAGTTCTGCAAACTCGATCTGGGGATGGAAGGCAGTGGAGGTGTATTGGGGAGGAGTTTGGAGCTCGGAGCTGATGCTAGTAAAAGTTGCCAGCCGGATCTGATACAGATCCGTAACCCACAGGTTGAAGACAGATGAAGTACAACTACTCAGGTGGAACGTTATGGTGAGTACTTAATTTCTTTTTTTCTTCAAGCTTAACAGATTAAAGAAAATGTGAAGAATGCAAGATATTTGTGAACATACCACCTAGGATTTCTTATTGAGATGACTTGGCTGAGGAAAAACATCCCAGAGACACATGGCTTATCTGATAGAAATTGACAAAAGTTGAATTGACTTCCAAGATGGGTATATAATGATTAACAAGTTGATCAGTGCTCTATCAGTGTGAAACTGTGGTGGGGAAAACAGTAACAACTTTAAATTTGGGTAAAATTCAAGTAATGGTTGGTCACTATGCTGCTTGAGTGTCAACAAAGAAAAAAATCTGGAGAAAGCTGACAGAAAATTGACTAGAAAAGCAGAAAAAGTAAAAGCTGCAGTGGGGAAGAGCCTTAGCTATTCAGCAAAAAGCATTTCAGGTTTCAGCTTTGGTACAGGAGGTGGCTGCCAGTAATTTAGTGGGAAAAATAAAGCATATACATTCAGAGTTGTTTATAATAAGTTAGACTCTGAAAGAATATATAAAGTTGTTAGAAAAATATGTACTTAAACATATATGAAGTGCTAGTTTAAAAGCAAATAGTATGTAATGCATTTTATTCTATTTTACAATATGGCAGTAAGAATGATCTTACATGTAATTGCTTGAAGCTTTGGAGCTGCAGTGTGATTGAACTCTGACCCTGGCAGTAGCCAGCTCAGCAAGCTTATGTTTTTCACTAATGATTATCTGCTGGGTCAGGAAAAAGCATGTATCTTCCTTCCTCTGAGATGGTTGGCCTTGTGAATATTATCAGCACAGCTGCTATTAGTTAATGTTGCCAGAAGGAACAAAGGAACGTATTAAGAACCAAACTGACTATTGTATTCGAGTAAGACTGAAACCTTGAAAGAGCAACATTTACAGAAAGACATTATAACTGACCAGGTGCTTTGCAAGGCTGTATTATTCTCATGGGAAAGTTTTTAAAAAGTATAACCTCAGCACTTTCTTATGAATAGAATATTGTAGGCTATAGTGATGTAAGTGCCCTGTGACTGACCACGTCAGTAAGGTGGGCAAAGTTGATTGTAAATACTATAAAAGTTGATTACTTCCTGAATGTAATTAGTCAAAATTCTATACTTGTATTGTATAGTCTTTTGCCTCCTGGTGTACACTAGTAAAACGTTTTGAACTTGAACCTCCTGTATTATTGACTGTTATTTAAGAAAAACCTGATGATTTTACAGTCTGTTTTAATAATTTTGCTGACATTTTGGTCCTTCGAGCCGGATTTCCCTTGGTAAGCTGCAGATCAGAATACAACGGTGGTGGAGAAGCTGTGCAGGAGAAGTTACCAAAGCACGGTTCTTCTTGAAGTGAAAAGACCTCCGACTAAATTGTCGTGTGTAAAGAGGCTGGCCACTTTCTGATCTGTGGCTGAAAAGTGGAAAACTGGCCCCCAAAAAGAAAACGTGCAGTCATAAACGGGAGGCTCAGGTAGGAAAAATTTCCCTCTTTGCTTTTGTTTTAGATCAGGGACCAGGCTACAGTATAATGTTACTGAGATTTGTTTTAACAGATCAGGAACGAATTGCAGTACTGTATATTTGGTCAGTCATAGATCAGGAAAACAGAATAAAGTAGACCGTCATTCTAGACAGGACTGAACAGAGGGAAGAAAATACCACGTGGTAAGAAAAGGGTTACGTAACAGTCTTTTTAAGACATGGGAAATCAGTGCACTAAAAGATCGCGAGACCCGCCCCTAACTGATGACGCAAAATATATGCAATTGCAACGAGCAGATAATATCAGATATTATACAAAATGGGTTAACAAGTACGAATTTGACGGTAAATTAAACAAAATTTCGTTAAACTTTTAAAACAGTTAAAATCTGACGCAGAAGGTCAGGCAAAAAAACAGCGACAGTTAGGCATTCCTCAGGCACATAGGTGGATTGAGGAAGTGAACCGAAGGGAACAGAAGATTAAAAATGCAAAAGCATTATTTTTAGATAAAGAAGATAATAATACAGTAATAGCAACGGCCCCTCCCCCTCCATCCCCTCAGATACCTTTTTCAGGATATAAAGCAGGAGGACAAGCCAGTCCCCCTCCACGATATCCTGAGATTGCAGGGGTTTTAAAACAACCATTCATAAGAGAACCTATTGAAACTAGATCCCGAACACGTAAAATACTTAGGGATACAGATTTATATCAAATAGGGAGAAATTCACTAAAAAAAAGTGAAGAAATCTGTCCACTAATCGAAGTACCGAACCCTCAAGCAGGACAGGAAGGACAGGACCCAGCTCTCCTAGTGTATAGACCATGGACACCGTAAAATATCCGGAAAGCTACAGAGGGAATCCCTCATCCAAAAATTAATCATGAGAAGTTTATACAAAATTTACAAGGTATGAAACTAAGTTACCACTTGAATGGGGAAGAAGTGGAGAAGGTAGTTAGACAAATTATAGGTCCAGACTGGCACATGATTTGTGGCACCTGGAACGCTCGTGACGGACAGCTCAAGCCACTCCTACACAGTGACGCAGAGCTAGATACCAGAGTGAAAGGTCTTACAGACAGAATCTCTGAAAAATGGAAACCTAGAGCAGATTGGACCTGTATTAATCAATGCATACAACAAGATAATGAAACTGTAGATGGATACTATGGTAAATTATTGAAATGTTTTAATAACCATAGTGGTATGCCTATTCCTGAGAATCAGAAGAACGATAGTTCATATGAACAGCAGTTGAAGAATGCATTTTTGAAAGATTGTATTGCCCCCATTAGTAGTTTTATTACAAAACATATGATAGATCACCGAACGAGTAGGCTACAAGCCCTACTAGAGTATGCTAAGCATGCTAAAAGACATTTTAATAGTAAAAAGAAGAAGAAAACGCAAGTCTTCACAGCTGAAGACGGAGCAGAAGTCTTTGTAGTACAGTCAAATAAAAAGGGTAAAAAAAATGCTCAGGGTAATAAATACTCTGGCAAAACCTCAGAGGATTTAAAAAAAAGAAAAAGAAAAGGTGAGTGCTTTAAGTGCGGCAAAAAAGGACATTTGACAAGGAATTGCAGGTCAAATAAAGAAGTGACTACTGAAAAAAAAGATAAAGGTGATGAGAATTGACTATATGATAGTAATAACAATCAGAACTCATCAGGAAAGGTTAATAGACAAAAAGAAAATGTAAATGTGGTAGAAGGAATAGAGGAAGTCCAGACAGATGCGGAGGATAATAAAAGTGAAGTTTTAGACTTAGCATTATTGAGCTTGGAGCTCTATTTGGCAGACACAAAACCGGAAGTTACACTTCTAGTGGAAGGAAAAAAAGTGAAATTCTTGTGTGACTCAGGAGCGTCACAAACTTTGATACACCCTTCAAAGTTGCCAAAACACTCTGAATCACCTGACTATATATTAGTGAAAGCAGCAAATGGGCAGCTATATAGGGAACCACTTTCCCATGATATAGCAATAACTGACCCTATTTCAGGTATGACCCAGAAAAGTAAAATAGTGGTTTCTGCAAAATGTCCAGTAAACTTACTGGGGAGAGACCTTATGCAGATTTTTGAAATAGCAGTAGTTCCTATCATGCAGGGTATGGAGACACAAAGACAAATGAATACTTTTGTAGTGCGATCGGAGGGCGAAGCCTATTATTGGTACAGCCAGGACTTAGTTACGACTGGTCCAGGGGCAGTAACCAAAGAACTGATGAACGTAGCCATCAGTAAGGTATCCTCCCTTAACACTGATCAGCAGCATTTGTTACATTGTACTGTATACTACTGTAGCACACCAGGACCTAATAAAGAATATGAGCAAGAATTGTTTAGAAATCCGGCCAATAGACTAATATTGCGAACCTTATATTGGGATACTGAGGGTAACAGTGTAGCAAGTTGTTCACTGCCTCAAGAATTCATGAAATTGTACAAATCCAACAGACTGCCACATGTCAGTTTAACAAAACATAAAACCTTAAGATGGGCAGATTTGGGTGAAAAAGTAACAAGATGGGAAAAACAAACTGATTTAGAATTATCACAACAGGGTGTACAAAAACAAAAATTGAATTGGTTAACACAAGCACGTCCAGCTGTACACTTACAACATAGTGAGGACAGCTAATTAGCATTTCTACTAGAGGAAGAAAAAAAAGCCTTGTTTGATGGACCAAGCATTCTTTGGTCAACAGGGAAATCAGATGTGGGACTTATTCGGACAGCAGGTCCAGTAACCATTACACCGAAATCAGCCTTTAGACCACAAAAAAGACAATACCCCTTGAGGAAGGATGCAGAGCAGGGAATTAAGCCTATAATAGCCCCATTACTCAAGGAAGGAATATTGGTAGAATCTTTGAATTCACCATGTAATACCCCTCTATTTCCTGTTAAAAAGGCAAACGGGAAATGGCGGATGGTACAGGATTTACAAGCTGTAAATAATGCAATAATACCTAGAGCACCTACGGTGCCAGACCCACACACTTTATTAAACGACTTAAAGCCACAACAAAAATATTTTACTGTAGTAGATATAAGTAACGCCTTCTTTTCAATACCTATACATCCTGATAGCCAGTATTGGTTTGCCGATATACTTATACTCGACTACCACAGGGATATTGTGAAAGTCCAACGATATTTGCACAGGAGATGGCTAGCAACCTGGCGGGATTTACTCCACCAGGGGGCAGTCAGATACTACTTTATGTAAATGACATCCCATTAGCAGCCCCTACCCAGCAGCAGTGTAGGGAAGATACAATCGCATTGTTGAAATTTTTAGCACAATAGGGACATAAAGTAAACAAGAACAAGTTACAACTTTGGAGAAAACAGGTCAAATACCTGGGATATGTAATATCCAAGGAAGGTAGAATACTAGATGAGGATAGAAAAACAGCAATTTTACAGGCACCCAAACCAACTACCAAGAAGGAAATGATGTCCTTCTTGGGAACGACTAATTTTTGTCGGGTTGGATACCGAATTATGCCTTGGAATCGGCTCCATTGGCTGATTTAATATTTAAAACACCAATGGCAGCACAAGATGTATTACAATGGACACCTGAAGCAAAAACAGCCTTCTGCAGACTAAAACAATTGATAGCTTCATCATTAGTTTTAGGACTACCTAACTACCACAAAAGATTTTTTCAAACTGTAGATTGTAAACAGGGATATATGACGTCAGTTTTGATGCAACAGCATGGAAGTAAGCAACGCCCCATAGCTTACTATTCATCACAGTTAGACCCAGTGCACGGTCTTTGCCACATTGTGTACAAGCAGTAGTCGCAACTGCAATGGCAATACAGGCTTCAGCCTCAATGGTGTTATTCCACCCTCTCACTTTGAGAGTGCCTCATGCAGTCACAATAATTTTACTACAAGAAAAGATAGCATACCTGTCTCCTGCTAGGCATCTTTCTTGTATGACCATATTGCTGAGCCAACCTCATATGATAATTGAACGTTGTACAACATTAAACCCATCAACGTTACTTCCGACCCCTGTGGATGGCACACCACACAGCTGCCTGCAAGAAAATGAGCAAATAACTTCACCTAGACAAGATCTTACTGATATACCTTTGGATGATGCTGAAGTAACGTTTTATGTGGACGGCTCCTGCAGAAAGGGTCCTACAGGGAAGAATCTAGTAGGGTATGCAGTAGTCACAGACACAAACATTTTAGAAGCACAACCACTGCAGCATAATTTGTCTGCTCAAGCAGCAGAACTGATAGCCTTAACACGAGCTTGCACTCTAGCAAGAAACAAATGTTTAAACATATATACTGATAGTCAGTATGCCTTTTCTACAGTGCATGTTTTTGCACAGCAATGGAAGAACAGGGGAATAATAACATCCACTGGAAAATCAATTAATCATGCACAACTTATTTTGAATTTATTAAATTCCATCCAACTACCTACCAAAGTAGCTATTTGTAAATGTGTAGCTCATACGAAACAACAGGATCTGATTTCAAAAGGTAATGCACAAGCTGATGCAGCTGCTAAGCAAGCAGCTTCAGACTCGGAAACTTTACTTTTGAATAAGGAATTACAACCGTCTAAGATTTTAGATTTAGAAATGTTAAAAACAATGCAAACATTAACTACGAAAGCAGAAAAACAAAAATGGGAAAGACGAGGTGCAATCCTCAAACGGACTGTACATCTCCAAAGAAAAAAAGCCAATATTACCATCTGACTTATTTAGATATGCAGCCTTGTTGAGCCATGGGCAGAGCCATGTCTCAACAGGGGGGATGGTACAGTTAGTAAATAAAATATTCCAAACATACGGGTTTACAAATTGCACACAAATATTTTGTGCAGCATTCACATTTGTAATAAACATCATGCACAAGGAGCATTCAAACCCAAACAAGGGAGTTTCCCTATACCACCATATCCGTTCCATACTATTTGTATGGATTTCATAGAATTGAATAAATGTGAAGGGAATAAATACTGCTTAATGATTATAGATATGTTTTCAAAATGGGTGGAAGCCTTTCCAACTAGAAATCCGGATGCAGCAACAGTGGCAAAGGCCCTGGTAAAAGAAATAATTCCTAGATTTGGCATACCGGAAAGAATCTATAGTGACAATGGGACACACTTTGTCAGTCAGACAATCCAACAACTTGGGAAATTCTTTGGGATCTCCTTGAAAAATCATTGTGCTTACCACCCCCAGTCTGCAGGACTGGTGGAAAGATATAATGGGATTTTGAAAAATAAGTTAAGGAAGTTGATAAGTGAGACTCAGAAGAATTGTATTTGCTGTTTGCCTTTAGCATTGCTGAGCATGAGAACAGTTCCAAATGTAAAGGGCTTGACCCCTTTTGAAATAATATTTGGGAGGGCATATTATGTGCCACAATGGAAAGCTCTCATGCCTGCAGAGCTGGAGGCTGACAGCTCATTAGCTAGTCACATAAAAAAATTGTTAACCAGTAAGACTGTTTTGCAGTTAAACTCTTTTTCAGATAAAGAACATACGAAACCGGAAGCAGTGCTGACCCCGGGGTCCTGGGTTTGGTTGAAGGTTATCAAAAAGAAAAATTGGACAAGTCCGAAGTGGGAAGGTCCATACCAGGTACTGTTGGCGACGCCTACTGCAGTAAAGATTGCTGAGAGATTGTCCTGGGTTCATCTGACACACTGCAAACCGGTAAAGAACTTTCAGCTTGATAAACATTTTGTAGCTGATGCACCACAAAAGCAGGATGGCCAGGAGCAAAGTGTATAAGAACGCAAATTAACCCCAAAGAAATTGTTTAACTGTTTTGCTAATTGTACACCTATTGACTATGATTGTGGTGACTTGCCTTCTGTTGTGGTTTTTCTTGCATATAACCACACAAATAAAATTGACAAAACGTGATGAACTGTCTATAGACTGGCATCCAAACTTTAACACATACCTGGGCATAAAGCGTGTATATGTAGAGACTATGAACATTTCAAACTGCTGGGTTTGTACTGCTATACCAACAGCATATGGAGGACTTTTGATGTCCGCTGTCCCTTTGGGGATAAATGAAACTTGGGAAAATCTACTTTTTGACACAGGTTCTGTGAGGTCACAGGACAAAGTTGCATTGTATTTACCCATTACACAGAAAGAAATTGTTTGTTTCTATAAAAATAATACACTCCAAGTTGGTTGGGGTAACTGTAACATAACTGTATCTTACAAATGCTATATTAAGGCCAAAAATAAAAGTACTAGTTGTAGCACAAATTATGATTCATATTTGAGCTTAATGAAAATGATAAAAGATGTGCAGAAAAATCCTGAATTGCATAAACAATTATCTGTTATAGACAAGAAAATGTTTCATTCAGAGTTAACCCGCATCAGTACTAAAGTAGAAAACTGTTATTTTGTTTGTGGGAAAAAGGCATATAAATGGTTACCTGAAAATTGGTCCGGCAGTTGTTTTTTGGGTTATCTGGTTCCAGCTATAAGGCATACTGCTGAGTTACCTGTGGATAAGATACGAAACGTAAGAGATGTGGCCCAAAGGACTGGGAACTCAGTCGGAAAACCTGCTAATCCAGTGGGTAAAATCGAGGCTGGCTGGAAAAACCATTCATCCGTGAAAGATAAAGAAAAATTAACTCATATGGACTTAAGTGACAGTGTTATATCCTGGGCTGGAATATTCCCAGCCTATGGAGCAGTCAAATCAATCTGGGAGCTGAGGAAATTGTCAAAACTTCTCAAAGTAATAAGTAATGCAACCTTTTCCGCTCTCGAACTTATAACTGATGAACTGAATGCAATGAGAACTGTTGTGATACAAAACCGAATGGCTCTTGACTTCACTCTAGCGGCGAGAGGTGGTACGTGCGCGCTTATCAAAGAAGAATGCTGTGCGTACATACCAGATAATAAACATGAAATTAACGATCACCTAGAGGTAATACAGCAGGTATCGGCCATGACTGAACCAGGCCCAAACCCACTGACAAACTTTTTCCAGGGTCTGTTTGGTGGGTGGGGCTCAATCCTGATGAATATTTTGATTGCCATTTGTGTAGTTTTGCTCATACTAGGAGCATGTGTCTGTTGCGGGATACCCTGTATGAAAAGACTAGTTAGAGAATTTGTTGACATAACTGTAACTGAGACTATGTATCAAGACATTGAATTGGATTTATTAGTTCCAAATAAAATTCTTTCTGAAATATAAAACAAATTACTTGCCTAGTTAAAAATCTCTAAGAGGAAAAGGCTAGGGAATGAAATGATGTTGTTTATGTTTCTGAATAGAATAAAAAAAATTAAAAGGAGGGAGAATGTTAGAAAAATATGTACTTAAACATATATGAAGTGCTAGTTTAAAAGCAAATAGTATGTAATGCATTTTATTCTATTTTACAATATGGCAGTAAGAATGATCTTACATGTAATTGCTTGAAGCTTTGGAGCTGCAGTGTGATTGAACTCTGACCCTGGCAGTAGCCAGCTCAGCAAGCTTATGTTTTTCACTAATGATTATCTGCTGGGTCAGGAAAAAGCATGTATCTTCCTTCCTCTGAGATGGTTGGCCTTGTGAATATTATCAGCACAGCTGCTATTAGTTAATGTTGCCAGAAGGAACAAAGGAACGTATTAAGAACCAAACTGACTATTGTATTCGAGTAGGACTGAAACCTTGAAAGAGCAACATTTACAGAAAGACATTATAACTGACCAGGTGCTTTGCAAGGCTGTATTATTCTCATGGGAAAGTTTTTAAAAAGTATAACCTCAGCACTTTCTTATGAATAGAATATTGTAGGCTATAGTGATGTAAGTGCCCTGTGACTGACCACGTCAGTAAGGTGGGAAAAGTTGATTGTAAATACTATAAACGTTGATTACTTCCTGAATGTAATTAGTCAAAATTCTATACTTGTATTGTATAGTCTTTTGCCTCCTGGTGTACACTAGTAAAACGTTTTGAACTTGAACCTCCTGTATTATTGACTGTTATTTAAAAAAAACCTGATGATTTTACAGTCTGTTTTAATAATTTTGCTGACAAAAGTGAAATGAAAACAGGCCAGAAGAAATAAAAGAAGCTTTATGCAGAATACCAGCAGAAAGAGCTTCTCCTAACAATTTGTGATAGGAAGAGAAAAATATTAAAAATTGAGGACACAATAATGTTTGTGGAAAATGATTTTTCAGTGTGCACCAGTTAGAAGAGAAGTCAGTTTATCCCTGTGATCAGGAGATGTAGAGAGGCTGGTGTGAGATTAAAATTCTATATCCAGCTTTTTTTAGAACATTTTTCGTGGAAAATTGAAGACATTTTTGGCTTCACACAGGTTAAAGAGGAAATGAAAACATTTACCCAACAAAAACTGCTTCTCATTCTTATGACCATAGCAAAGCCTATGGAGAGAAATTGCCAGTGAATTCTTATTCATTGTTCCAAAGGAAAATGATTGAACAAAAACAAAATCCCAGGATTAGACTAGAAAAATCAGGGGTGTCTTGGACTTGAATTACAGTCCGGTGTTGGATATTTGAGGTGATGTGGAAGAAGACCTGTAGTAATATGAAAAGAAATGAATGGAAAATTTGTCAGGTGTCATTTCCATAAGATACAATTTAGTCATGAGAACTGTGCTCCTGCAAGAAATGGTTAAAAAAGGACTGGAAGTTTGTTGACTGTGCTAAACTAGTGGGAAGGCTGTAAAGTATAATTCCATTTAATGTTTAGAAGGACAACAAAGGGATTGCAGATGTAACTGTAAGTAATAAAAACTTTTGTATTTAGAAAATATGTATAATAAATGTGTTGAAGTAAACTGCATACTGTATTGTAAATTAGATGTCCTTCCATATCACATTTGCAGCATTCTTCACTGAAGGGATCTCCTACTAAGGATAGCCCAACATTCGCCCAATATGCCAAAGCCTTTAGATTTTATAAGTGCAGTACATCACAAGTTTGCTCCCTGCATATAGTGTAAAGCATAAAGGTAATGTACAGATACAGATACTCAGAATTTCTTTGTTGCTACGCTGAACACCATGATTGAATGTCTGGTTGAACGCCTGTCTGCTCGGCTGGTTACCATGCTGTTGTCAGATAAGTGCCCTGCTGGGGTTTCTTCAATATTTTTTCTCAGTATTATTGTTAATTGTGTTCATGTCATCCAAGAAAGGAACATGTCAGTGTGGGAGGCAGATAAAATCCATCATGACCATTGTCTTGTTTGCCTAGGTACTTCCCACAGCCATACACAATGCTCTATCTGTCATTTATCTTCCCTTTCCATATACCTAGAGAACAAACTTCTTAATTCATTGGCTCAGGGTACTATGGCGTAATCCTTCTTTCCCAAGGGACAGCCATCTGCTAAAAAGAAGGCCAAAAAGTCTAGGCTTGAAACAGTTACTGTCCAGCCTCCATTGGATGCCTGCCTGTAAGTTAGTGAAAGCCCTGAAGACCGTTCATTGTTTGCATCGGATTCCTGTGCTGCGACCCCGTTGGAGGCCAGCATGCATCTAAGTTCACGCACATCCCCTGAGGCTTTTCAAACGTCTGCTCCAGATGTTGAGAGGGAACCATGGCTGAGTATTTCAGATGGGCTGAGTGGGATTCCTCAAAATCTTAGTCTGGGAAGAGATTCCTACTATACTAATAGAATCCTGCCAAGGGACTGAAAGGTTCACATCCTGCTTAAGAAAAGGCAAAAGACCAAGCATATTACCCCATTGCTAATGATCCCCAATGTGAATGGCAGGGTTTTACTCAAGGCATGTTTAATGCATTGATGGACTTAAAACCTCCTCAAGAGATATCATTCACTACTCCTCCCTGATCTTCTAAGACTGTTAAGAGGACAAGGGAACTAGATTATTATTTATTATTTTATTTTATTTTACATTTGTTGACTGGGCTAGTCTAGCTGGAGATATTTCCATTTTCAGTAGAGGCCCGGGGAGAAAAGCTCCACATACTTAATAATAAAAAAGCAATAAGAGGCAATGCCACATACATTAGGAAGGAATTAATGTAACATTTTAAAGTAAACCATTGGGTTAAAAATGTGGAAGATAACATTTACAACATTTATTGGCAAAGTAGTAATGTAAAGGAAGAGAGAGAAGATAGGTTACAGGCTAATAGTAGAGTATTCCTCTGATGAGGACCTTACATACTCCTCTCAATTTCCTTTTGTTCTGGACTATGACTCAGAGGAAAAGGACTCTTTGAGCCCATATTCCCCCGTGGAAGAGGTATCCTTTGGGGATACTATTGCTTGTATGGTGGAGCACTTCAATTAGGCTTGCTTCTATGTTTAAAAGGTGTACTGTAAGCTTCTATGAATGGAGTCTCCGAAGCTGTCAGCAGATTTTCCAGTATTGGCAACACTTTATGGACACCTTCTCTGCTGCCTCTGTAGCTCCTGACTCTCAGACTCAGCCCATAAGAAACCTGATAGGTTCTACAAGGTGCACGAGAACTGCAAATTTTTGTTTAAATGTCCTTCTGCTGAACCTTCTGTGTTTTCATTTTCCACTGATAAGCCTTCTAAACATGTGCCTTCTTCTAAGCTTCTTCCTTCTGATAAGGGTAATAGAGCTATGGAAAGGTTGGGTAGGAAAATACATACTGCTGCCACCTTGTCATTTTGAGCTATTAACTACTAAACCCACATGACCAGGTATGTCTTGGCTGTCCTTTCTCAGGTAGCTAAGGTTGAGTCTGATCTGCCAAATTCAGAAGGGAAAGTTTCAACTCTTTCCCTGCTTGGGTCCACTTCCCAGGTTCCTTGTCACTCCATAAAATGTAGATGTTCTTCGTGTTTCACTGTTGTAGTCATTACATTTGGGTAATCTGCTGGCAGGTTGCCCTCAGTTGGCCTGAATTCCAAAGTCTTGGGTCCTGCGCCAGTTGCTGTCTCCTCTTCCATGACGTCAGGTCGTCAGGGGTATAAAACAGGCAGCCGATGCCATTTTCTTTAGTCTTTCTTGCTGCGTTGTGCCTGAAGCAGAAGCAGTTCGCAAGTGCTGGTCGGCTGACTCCTGAAATTTTCGAATTCGAGTTTCAGAACCGAAGGCTTCACTAAAGCTAAGTACCCCGTTGGGGAAACTTTTTTCTTGCTCCATACCAATGTCAGTAAAAGTTAATAATTGCATTACTTGTGGGAAGCAAATACCTCATAAGGATTTCCATTTATACTGTATTCCTTGCCTAGGCCCTGATCATAACTTGCCTAGCTGTCAGTTTTGTGCTAGATTTAACCAACACACTATTAAGCGTCAGTATATCTTTGCCTCAGAATATTTTGGAAACAGATTCAACTATCCTGAAATGTTGGATAGCAATCCGACTACCGGAGTACACAAAAAACACAAAGAAAAGGACAGAGACAGACCATCGAGGCCCAAAACCAACGACGAAGCTTCTCCTAAGCCAGTCGCCGGTTCACCGGTACTCAGTGAGGCGCTTTCGCAGCCCCTGATGCCTGCTACTTTCGAGTCGCAGGCCCGTACCGAGACCCACGTGGAGTCCGGCACGCCGCGAGATTCTCAAAGTATTGTACCCGCGGATGTCTCTTTTTCGGATGGGTCCGGAGCCGCTGAACAGGCACCGGCTTCTGAGGGTGTATTCAGGTCACAACATTTTTATATAAAACCGACGCCAGCTTTAAAATCAAAGACAAAAGCAACTTCTAAAGCTAAAAAAACGATGCATGAGCCACGTGCACAGGCCTCTATGTCCAAAAAGCAGATGATCAAAATGGCCTAATTACCTTGATCAGGGGATGTTCATCGTGTTACACTGCTGCAGTCATTACACTTGGGTTATCCTGCCGTCAGGCGGTCCCGCAGTCGGCCAGAGTTCCAAAGTCTTGGTCTGGCATTGGTTGCTGTCGCCTCTTCCCTTACGTCAGTGCGACAGGGGTATATAAGATGCAGCTGATGCCATTTTCCTCAGTCTTTCTTGCCACGTGGTGCCCGAAGCAAAAGCAGTTCACAAGTGCTGGTCGACCGTCTCCTGAGATTTTCATTTCTAGTCCAGAACCGAAGTCTCCTACAAAGCTAAGTACCCCGTTGGGGAAACTTTTTCTTGCCTCAGACCGATGTCAGTAAAAGTTAATAACTGTACTTTTTTGTGGGAAGCAAATACCTCATAAGGATTTCCATTCCTGTTGTATCCCATGCCTAGGCCCTGACCACGACGTCACTGGTTGTCGGTTTTGTGCTAGGTTTAACAAGCGCTCTATTAAACGTCAGTTTGATTTTGCCCGACATTATTTTGGTAGAAAATTCAATTATACCATGCCGTCAGACCTTCCGACGACCGGAATACACAAAAAGCGCAAAGACAAGGATAGGCATCCGAGACCCAAAACTGACGGCGAAGCCTTTTCTAGGCCAGTTGCCGGTTCTCCGTTTATCAGCGAGGCGCCTTCGCAGCCCCTGACAACCGCTTCTGTAGAACCTCAAGCCGCCTCTAACTCCCACGTGGAGATGGCTGGGCCTTCGGATGCACAGGTTCTTCAGCCTACCGAGACTAACCTGTCAGAGGGATTCGGAGTAGCTGAGCAACCCACAGCTACAGAGGGTGTTTTCAGACCTACTCAGTTAAGCATTAAACCCTCAGCTAAGTCTAAGCCTTCTTTAAAGCCAAAGAAACAAATACAGCTTTCTCCAGGACAGGCCTCCATGCCTAAGAAACAAATGCTCAAAATGGCCGAAGACCTAATCACTCTGATCAGGGGGTCCCATCCCCCTCCTGATAAAAAGGCCTAGACAGGATGCAGACTATGACTCATCTGACCAGGTGTCCATCTCTTCTGATTCATCCTCAGACCTAGGATACCCTATACCCCCTTATGAGGATTCTGATGCTGAGGAATCAATCCCATCAGCCTCACCGCCTGAGGACTACTCCTTTGGGGAAACCCTACATACCGTGAGGGAGCATTTCCACTGGGAAGGCCAGGATTATTCAGAATCCAAGAAAAGGCTCAGAGACTTCCTTTTATTACCTCAACACAGACCCCTTGCTATTCCGCCAGTGTTAGATATTGTGGATAATGTGTATACTGAATCCAGCTTAAATCACCTCCAGCCCCTGTTAAACCTGACAGATACTACAGAGTCCCTGACTCACATAAATTTCTGTATAAAAGCCCTGTAGCTGACCCTGAAACTATTTCTCAGGGACCCAAAGGAGTTAAGGTCTCATCAGCCAAGAATCCCTCTGACAGAGATTCCAGAGCATTAGACAGATGGGGAAAGAAAGTATATACTTCTGCAACTTTAGCAATGAGAGCCTTAAATTGCCAGTTTCACATGCTAAAATATCGACAATTTTTACTGTCTCAGTTAAAACAAAAAATGCTTCCAGAATCAGATCCTCCTAATTTTAAAGAAATGCAGGATTTATTGCATGCAGCTGAACAAGTGGGAAAGCATATTTTGCAATGTGGTTTTGATTCTCTAGAGGCCTCCTGCAGAGCAGCAGTTACAGGCTCTGTCATTAGAAGACATGCTTGGTTAAAAGAACATACGTTACCAGATCATGTTAAAGCAAAATTATTGGATGCACCTTTGCAGCAGGATGTGTTATTTAGGCAGAAGAGGTATTAAAGAAAATGGAGGATAAGGCAAAATCTATGCAAACGGTGAAGGATTTCTTACAGTTTCAGCCTCCTAGATTTAGCAGAAACTGGCCAACTAAGAACTGGTCCTTTTCAATTACAGACAGACCTCAAAGGGGAAGATACAGACGTCCAAGTGGTAGAGGTCAAACACAAGGTAATTACAGGTCTCTACAATGGGTTGCATCAGGCCAGAAAGAAGGGGAAGACAGGCCCCAACCATATAAAAAACAGCTCCAATGACTTCCCACTACAGCTGCCAAACAAATCCTTCTTGGCAGCCCCCTTGGGAGGAAAACTGGCACTCTTCTACCACAATTGGCAAATAATCACCAAAGACAAATGGGTTCTCAACATTGTATTTCAAGGTTACTCTATACCCCCTTATGAGGATTCTGATGCTGAGGATCTGCCAAGGTTAAAAGGAATGCCAAACCTGCTACCAAATCAATGGGCAGAGGCTCAAAAACAAATTACAGCACTCCTGGATATGAGAGCTATTCAAAAGGTACCATCACAGGAGCAAGGACAAGGATTTTACTCGAGACTTTTTCTGGTACCCAGAAAGGACAAAGCCTGGAGGCCCATTCTGGATCTGTTATCTCTAAACACTTACCTGGATGTTCTGAAATTCAAAATGTTGACATTACAGCAGCTTCTTCCCATGCTGGGCAAGAAAGCTTGGCTCGTGACTTTGGACCTCAGAGGCATACCTGCATGTCCCTATCAGACAAAACTGCAGAAGATACCTCAGATTCATAGCGGGTTCAATGCACTACCAATTCTCTTCACTGCCCTTTGGCTTATCTACTGTGCCCAGGGTCTTCACAAAGTGCCTGGCACCAGTAATTGCATTTTGCAGACAGAAAGGAATTCAAATTTATCTGTACCTGGACGACTGCCTGATTCAAGCAGAGAGCAAGGACATTCTTCTAAAGCATCTGGCGTTTGTAAAAAAGTTATTAAGTTGCCTGGGGTACACAGTAAACGAAAAGAAATCAAAACTAGTGCCCTCACAAGAGATTATGTTCCTGGGTGCCAGCTTGAACACAATGGCCCAGATGGCTTATCTCACACCAGACATACAAGGACAACTGACTCAATACTTTCAATTGATGGCAACGAAGAACCAACTCCCTGCAAGAAAAATTCTGCAGGCCTTGGGTTACATGGCATCTTGCATACTACTAATTCCATATGCCAGACTGCATATGAGGAAACTACAATGGTACCTAAAGAATGTATGGTCTCAACACTGTCAAAGTTTGGAAACAGTTGTAGCACTAATCCCTTGCCTTCAACAGGAGTTTCAATGGTGGGCTCAAGCTTGTCACCTCAACACGGGACAGCCTTTTACACAACCCACAGCCAGGCAAACACTGACAACAGATGCATCGGATTACGCCTTGGGAGCACACATGGCAGGCAAATGTATTCAGGGCACGTGGCCTGCAGAACAAAGGCATCTTCACATCAATCAGAAAGAGATGCTAGCTGTACAAAATTCGCTTATAGCTTTCAAGGACCTGCTGCATCCAGGACAACTATTACTAAAGACAGACAACACCACAGTTATGTGGTATATAAACAAGCAAGGGGGCACTCACTCCTACCCCCTATGCAGACAAGCTATGACCTTGTGGACCACAGCCATAAACTTTCAAGTTCATCTGCAAGCACAGTTCCTGCCAGGAGACAAAAACACACTGGCAGACGACTTAAGCAGAAACATCATGGTTTCCCACGAATGGGAGTTGAATCCACAAATATTCAGAATGATAACACAGAAATGGTGGAGCCCGGACATAGATCTATTTGCATCCCCTATAAACTGCCAGCTACAAAAATTCTGTACAAGGAGTTACCATCCACAAGCATGGAAAGTGGATGCCCTCTCATTCAGCTGGGAGAACCTACAAGTATACGCTTTCCCACCACTGCCTCTCCTGCCAAAGGTACTCATAAAAGCCAGGCAGGAAGAGCCAAAGATGATCCTGATTGCACCAGACTGGCCACGCCAGCACTGGTACCCAATCTTAAGGAGCTTAGCACAAGAACCACCCTGGATTTTTCCTCAAATCCCACATCTGCTGACTCAGCATAACAAACAAATACTACACAGCCAGCTAAAGACCTTAAACCTATCTGCATGGAAGATTCCTTAGTCAAGCAAGCAATGCCTCTCTCCAAAGCTGTTATGGATGTCATTCTGGAGGCCAGAAGGCCTAGTACCAGGAAAGCCTATTCGGATAAATGGAAGAGATTCTGTGCCTGGAACCAAGCTCACAGCCTTGACCCTCTTATCTCAAACATTCTTCAGATACTAAAATACTTAACTGAGATGCTGGACAAAGGACTCTCTTTCTAATCCATCAAGATCCACGCCTCTGCCACCTCTGCTCATTACAACACGGATCCACCAATTTTCTCTAATCCTCTGTTAAAACAGTACCGCAGAGGGGCTAAAAACATAAGACCGCCCCGTAGAGCACCTACTCCAACTTGGGACCTCAACTTTGTTTTGGAGAAGCTAACTTTACCTCCTTTTGAGCCAGACAACACAGCAGAATTAAAATATATCTCTTGGAAAACTGCTCTGCTCCTGGCAATAACATCAGTACGAAGAGTTTCAGAATTACAGGCACTAATAGGTTTATAGGTTCATACTAGGCTATCTGCCCTGGGGCAATTACAAGCCTAGCCCGATTCTGTATGGCTTACGCCACCCCTTGATTTGAGTATACTGTGCCCTTTTTAAGGTTTAGTTTACTGTGCCTCTGTCTAATAGTGACACGGGAGTAATCCCTGGGACAAACCTACGATCCCCCATCCACCTATCGAGATTCTTCTTGAAGAGATTCAGTGAGGTGCTCTGCCTCACATGAACTGGAATTCTATTCCAAAGCGAAGGGAACCTCTGGGTTATGAACCTGTCCCTCCAGCAAGTTCTATTTATTTCTGTGCTGAGGTTCAAGTCCCTCGAGCGTGTGGCTCTAAGGGATTTAGAAAACAGTGTACGAAGCGCAGTGCAACAAAAGACCAATAAACGAAAAATGCACTGTGAGAGGACGAAC
This sequence comes from Protopterus annectens, assembly GCF_019279795.1. Classification (NCBI taxonomy): domain Eukaryota; kingdom Metazoa; phylum Chordata; order Ceratodontiformes; family Protopteridae; genus Protopterus; species Protopterus annectens. The sequence goes on along the minus strand of NC_056741.1, from coordinate 1,890,179,961 downwards.
TGCACCAGACAACTAGAAATCCAAAACCAGCTTTATTATACATTCTAAGGGATTTAGATTTACTGAGGTGGAGCATGTCCATTAATTCTGGATTTGACATAGCTTTGTACGTCAGGCATAGATCACCTCAAAGTAGGCGGTATGCAACTGAGTAGAGCTGGAGTTTTTTTAACCGAGCAGCATATGGCATCTGTTTGAGACCATTGATCCTCTTGGTGAGATACTTTTGGGGTCTTTCTAATTGCTGCAGGTGTCGGGTAAGGTACATCCCAAAAGGGGCATTGTATTCTATGATGGGCCTGATGAGGGATGAATAAAGGGGCACGATTACCTCTCTTGATCTAGATGTGAAACCCTTCGTGATGAGGTGGGCTATGTAGAAGGTCTTTCTAACCACTTTGGCAATGTGGTTTTCAAAGGAGAGATTGCTATCAACTTGGGTCCCCAGGTCCCTAATAACTTTCTCTGTACTTAATGGGTTTCCGCCTATGTGGTAATTTGTGGGCACATTGTTTTTGCCAAAGGGTATGACTATACATTTTTTGGCATTTAGCTTTAAACCATGGCGCTGGCACCAGTTATCTGTCTCTGTGAGACCTTTTTGAAGGATGTTTGTGTCAGCTGGAGAGTTGATTATGGCGCCCAGTTTGCAGTTGTCTGCGAACTTGGTGAGCCATAGTCCTCCCACGTTTGCCTGTACCTCGGAAAAGTATTTACCGAACAAGAGTGGTCCCAGGACAGAACCCTGTGAGACGCCACTTGTGACTGGTATCGAGTTTGACATGGCTCCAGCAGCTCTCACTTTGTGGGTTCTGTCTTTGAGCCAGTTTGCGACCCATCTTGTGACATAGGGGTTTATATTTAAGCTGGATAGCTTATCTATGATGCCCGAGTGGGGTATTGTGTCAAATGCCTTTGCAAGGTCCAGATAGGCTGTGTGGACTACCTTCCCTTCATCTATGGCTTTGGTGACTGTTTCGAAGAAGTCAGCCAGGTTCAAAAGGCAGGATCTGCCCTTGACAAAGCCGAACTGGGTAGGATCTAGTGTCTGTAGGTCCCCAATGTCTTTGTTTATGAGCTCCATGATGATCCTCTCCATAGGCTTGCAGACTAAGCTAGTCAGGCTTATGGGGCGATAGTTTCCAGGGTCCGTAGAGGCTCCACCTTTGTGGAGTGGGACCACTGTTGCTGTACGCCATTCTGTGGGCACATATCCTGTAGTGAGGCTGAGATTGTGTAGCTGTTTTATTTGAGGGATTAGTTCCTCTTGGAGTTCATGTAGGACGCAACCTGGGACGCCATCTGGTCCCATGGAAGCAGTGTTTTTTGCTTTGGAGAGGGCAGCCTTCACCTGAGCATCAGAGATGTTTGGGAGGCAGCCCTCTGCCGGGATAGATACTTGCTCTTTTGGGGGTGGAGAAGTTTGCACTGAACCTGTCTGCCAGGATATTGGCAATGTCTGTGGGTTCAGTGTATTTTTTGTCGTTTAGAATCAACTCAGAACAAGTCTGAGACTTGCATCCCAGGTTTCTAACATAACTGAAAAAAGCCTTATGATTGTATTTGGTGTCCTGTGCAATTTTTCTCTCGAAGCTGGCCTTGGAGGATTTTATGAGGGATCGTAATTTTTTGCTAGTACTGATCAGAGATGCCTTCCCTATTAGGGATTTTGCTCTATCATGTAGTAGCTTCCTCCTTCTGTTGTACAGTTTATTTATGGCAGGGGTCCACCAGACTGGACGCCTGCCTTTGGTTGATTGGGTCTTGGTTTTGTTTGGAATAGCATGATCCATGCATTCCTGGAGATGTCCATAGAATGCGTTTATATAGGATTCTGCAGTTTGGGCCGTAGTTTCCACTGGCCCTGGGGCCTTGAAGGATTCCACTTCGGTTTTGAGAAGTGAGAAGTTTGCTTTTGAGAAGTTTTTCACTGTGGTTTTCTGGGCTGGGGGTGGGGTCGGGCTGTGGACATCCAGTGAAATTAATTTATGGTCTGATCTTACCAATGAGGGATATACTTCTGGTGTGGAGCATAGAGTCCCCATGTTGGTAATGATCAGGTCTAGTATGTTGTCCCCTCTTGTGGGAGTGGTGACTAGTTGTTCTATAGCATTTGAGTTTATAATTTCCAGGAACCTTTGGGCTAAGGTGCTGGGGCTTGAGTAGTGCTCGCAGTCAATGTTTGGGTAGTTGAAGTCGCCCAATATAATGGTGTTCGGAGAGATCTTCATGTTCTCCAATGTTTTCAGGAAAGCCGAGTGGGATTCCTGACTTTGAGAGGGTGGTCTGTAGGATGCTATAAACTGAAAAGCAGTCTTTCCCACTGTTAGTTGCACAATGATGGTCTCCTATACTTCGTGCAATGCCACTAACCTGGAGGTGTGGATATCCTTGATAAATATGGAAACTCCCCCTCCTTTTGTGGTTTGGTCCTGGTTTTGGGGCCGAAAAGCATGATATGAGGTATAGCCTGTTAGTGCAGGGGTGCTCTCTGGAGCCTTGAACCAGGTTTCTGTCACTGCACAGATATTGATGTTCTCCATACTGAGGAGAGCTTCGAGTGGGTGCATCTTGAGGTTAAGACTTCTGGCATTAAGCAGCATTACCCTTAGTTTCTTGTTCCTTGTGCTGTCTATGGGGGTGGGTTTGACTTTTGAGCCTTGCCTAAAAAAGGCACTATGGGGGTGGCAAGAGCCTTTGCCAATATCCGAAAGCCCAGTGGTGACAGGTGCAAGCCATCCCTAGCGAAGCAACGTGGCTTGTCGAGCATGTCATCCCAGGCTGACAGACACTGGATCCCCTTTGAATGACACCAAAATTTTAGCCAATTGTTAAAATCGATCATTTTGTCTTTGTACTGTGGCATCATTCTAGGTGAGGGTAAGATGCTGCTCAAGGTCAGGGTCATACCAGCCTTGGCTACATGATCAGAGAGCTCCTCTATGTCTCTTTTCATGTAGTCCAGGGAGGTACGTCTCAGGTCATTCACACCAGCATGTACAAAGACTGAGTCATATTTGTATTTGCTTTGGAGTGACCTGATTCCTTGCGTTATGTGGCGGATCCTAGCACCAGACAGGCAGCTCACCGTGACCTTCTCTTTATTCAGCCAGGTGAGTGGGACGTCAGTGTGTCTGACAATAGAGTCACCTATTACAAGAGTATCAGGTGTGTTATTCAGCCTTAAGGGCTGTGGCTGCTTGGCACACTGACTTTGTGGGTTATGTGTTGTGCGTGTTTTGTTTTGAGGTAGCGTTTGCTTGGATGTCTGCTTTGGAGGTCTCTGTTGCTTAGGTAGATTTTTATTTAGAGCCTCCGAGTATGTTTTTGTGTATTTATGTGTTTTTTTTGCTGATGATGTGGGACTATGTGATACTGGAATTGTGTTGTGTGAGCTTACCTTCTCCTCCTGACTGTGAGCTTACCTTCTCCTCCTGACTGGTTACACCAGTTTTGAGATGAGAGAGCTCAGCCTCCAGTTTGGCTAAATAGTTGCATCTCTCACATATATTTGAACCTGTTTGGAGGAGGAGAGGGTTGTCCGTGTATATGAGACAGTTGTAACATTGCCTCAAAATTCCCAGATTCACCAGCTGGACTTGAGAGGAAACCATTGACTGACCTTTAGACATGCTAGAGTAATATAGGGAAACTGAATTTAAGACGGACCAATAGAGGACAGGGTAATCGTAGAGAGTATAAGAGTAAGTAGTGCTTATGGTTTAATAGTGCTAACTTGTAGGATTACTTAATTGGACCAGTGAAGGGCCTTAGAATGAGAATATGGTGTTTAAATTGAGAGAGCAGTTCTAAGGGAAAAAGTGAAGAGCAGACTTTGTGGAGCCAGGAATAGTTTAAACCCAATTAAGCGGCGCTGCCCGCTGTTGCGCTATGCTCAAAAACGTGCAAAACCGCGCAAAAGAGGGTTTTAAGAAAGGAAGATGAAGGAGTTTTGGAATTGACCCAAAATGGCCAATAAAACTACAGTTTCAAGTCAGTAACCACTCCCACAGGGGCAGGCAGGCTGCTCAATGTTTTTCACTGCCACTGATCAACAGAGAGACTTCCCTTTAGCCCAAGCAAAAAATGGCCTCTCAGAAACTTACAAACAGTTCAAGAACAGCAAGCCTGTAACTGAACTTTTTTAAATCTCAGAAAAGTGGGAAAAAAGCAAGATTTTTTTTTTTGTTTTTTTTCAGAGATAGCAGAGGTTCACAAGTATCAACAAGTTATAACAGTGCAGTAAATGACCCCACACAAGAGTGCTAGGCCAAAGACAGATAAAATGTAAGTTTTGAGAAAAAAACGATTTTAAAAATAAGTGCAAAGAGGAAATTCAGTAAACAGCTCTAGGTTGTGCTCTAAATACAGTTACTAATGCAGAAATCAAGTTTGACAAGCCAGAAAATGCTCAAAATAGGCGGCTATGCAGAAAATCTTAGCAAAAAAACAGAGGGAAAATACTTAAAATCTCAAAAGTGGCTCCTTTCTTCTCTCAGCGTTTTCTCCTCTTGGTGGGTGCTTCACCAACAGTCAACAAGCCTGAAAAGACCATAGGTTAGTTCTAGGCTAACTGCCCTCATGGGCCATTTTCAGCCTAGCCAATTACCCCATGTGAGAATCAAACCCAGCACCTTATGTTTGTAAGGTAAACACCTTAACAATTATGCCAACCTTCCATGCCTAATGGCAGTGGAACCTTTCCTCATTTTCCACCAGGACAGGGTGCCTTTAAGAACTAACCCTATTTTTATGCCAAAGGTGGTATCCAGTGTGGCTCTAAACCAAACTATTCACCTGCCAACTTTTTATCCTAAACCACAGAATAAAGGGGTGAGGCTACTGCACTCTTTGGACATTCACAGGCAGTTACGCTTCTACTTGGACAAAACCAAAGCTTTCAGAAAATCTGAGCAATTATTGGTAGCATATGCTGCAGGAGCACAGGGAAAAGCCATTTCAAAACAGACTATTTCAAAATGGATAGGACATTGTATACATTTCTGCTACACATACCATGGAAAACCTGTTCCTAGCAGCATTAGATCTCACTCCACCAGGGCAACAGCTACTTCAACTGCCTACCTCAGGGGAGTACCTACCAAGGACATACCTTCACCAAGCATTACCACCTACCTCTATACTCTAAATCCAGAGCTGGCTTAGCCACTGCAGTACTGCACGGCCTTATAGCCACCGCAGTACTGCAGGGCCTTATAGCCACCCCTAATGCCTTATAGAACCAGCCACCCTTCCTCAGCTTTGGGATTCTACCCAAGTGTAATGACTGCAGCAGTGTAACACGATGAACATAGTACAGTTTTGTACCTACCATAAATGTAGATGTTCGAGTGTAAACACTGCTGCAGTCCAGGTTACCCTCCCTCCTTCCCCTCTTACTTTCTGGTACTTACCTAGGTCATCTACCCTTTATTACCTATGGGGAGTATTTGCTGGTAACTAAAAATGGTTGCTTTTCTTTTGTATATTTTACTAGCAATTTGAATTGCCTACCTATTTGGGGGCACCTGACATCTGGGGCAAGAAAAACTGGAAAAAATGGTGTCGGCTGCATCTTATATACCCCTGTCGCACTGACGTCAGGGAAGAGGCGACAGCAACCGACGCCGGACCAAGACTTTGGAACTCTGGCCGACTGCGGGACCACCTGACGGCAGGATGACCCAAGTGTAATGACTGCAGCAGTGTTTACACTCGAACATCTACATTTATGGTAGGTACAAAACTGTACTTTTCCATCCCCCTCCTGATAAGAGGCCTAGGCAAGACAATGATTATGAATCTTCAGATCAGGTTTCTATTTCTTCTGATTCCTCTTCTGATCTGGAATTATCTATGCCACCCTGTGAGGATTCTGATGCAGAGGAATCTATCCCATCTGCATCTCCTCCTGAATATTATTCCTTTGGAGATACCTTGCATACTTTGAAGGAGCATTTTCACTGGGAGGGTCAAGATTTCTCAGAATCAAAAAAGAGGCTCAGGGATTTCCTTCTTCTCCCTCAGCATAGGCCTTTAGCCATAACTCCTGTTTTAGACATTGTAGATGATCTATTTTCAGAGTCAAGCTTGACTCCAGACTCCTTACCTCTGGCTCCAAGCAAGCCAGAGAGATATTACAGAGTTCCTGACTCACACAAATTTTTATTTAGAAACCCTGCTGCTGACCCTGAAACTATTTCACAGGGTCCAAAAGGTGTTAAGGCCTCAACAGCAAAAAATCCTACACCCTCTGACAAGAGATTCCAGGGCACTGGATAGATGGGGAAAGAAGGATTATACATCTGCAACCTTGGCAATTAGGGCCTTAAACTGCCATTTTCATATGCTCAAGTATCAACAACATGTTATAGGATTACTGAAACAGAAAACAATGTTGATTTCTGAATTTGCAGAAAATAAAGAATTGCAAGAATTAATGCATGCAGCAGAACAAGTTGGAAAGCATACTTTGCAATGTGGTTTTGATTCATTAGAGGCCTCCTGCAGGGCCGCAGTTACTGGATCTGTGATTAGGAGGCATGCCTGGCTAAAAGAGCAAAATTTGCCTGATCATGTTAAAGCTAAATTGCTGGATGCACCTTTACAGCATGATACTCTGTTTGGTATTAAGGCAGAAGAGGTTTTAAAGAAAATGGAAGACAAAGCTAAGTCTATGCAAACTGTAAAAGACTTCTTACAAGTGCAGCTACCAAGATTCAGTAGACACTGGCCTACAAAATATTGATCCTTTCCTGTGTCCGACAGAGTTCAACGAGGCAAATCCAGGTGCCCTAAAGGTTCTAGATACCAGTCACAGGATTCTTACAAGTCACAGCAATGGGGTGCTTCTACCTCCACATCTAGAGGAAATTAAGTGCATCCCTACAGTAAACAGTCTCAATGACTTCCCTCTGCCATCACCAAGCACTTATCTTTTGGCAGCACCCTTAGGAGGGAAATTAGCACTCTATGTTCCAAATTAGCAGTTAATAACCCAGGACAAGTGGGTGTTAAACATAGTATCTCAGGGGTACAGATTCCACTTCCACATTTTTCCAATTGCAAACGGTTGGCCAGACCTTCCAAACAATCAATGGGCAGAGGCAGAGAAACAAGTTACGTCCCTCATGGATATGGGGGCTATTCAGCCAGTACCAGAAAAGGAAAAAGGACAAGGGTTTTATTCAAGACTGTTCTTGGTACTCTGAAAAGACAATGCCTGGCACCCAATACTGGATTTATCAATTTTGAACACATACCTGGACATTCCAAAATTCAAAATGCTAACTTTGCAGCAGCTTCTGCCCATGCTGGGCAAGAACGCTTGGCTGGTGACCTTAGACCTAAAAGAGGCATACCTGCATATCCCAATAAGGGAATCGTGCAGAAGATACCTCTGTTTCAAGGCTGGCTCTGAGCATTACCAATTCTCTGCACTCCCCTTTGGCTTATCTACTGCGCCCAGGGTCTTTACAAAGTGCCTGGCACCAGTAATTGCATTTTGCAGACAAAGAAGTATACAAATCTATCCTTACTTGGACGACTGTCTCATTCAAGCAGAGAACAAGGACATTCTTCTTTCAGCACTCTGGCATTTGTGAAAAGGCTTCTAACATGCCTAGGGTACACAATAAACAAAAAGAAATCACAACTGGTACCCTCTCAAAAGATTACATTCCTGGGTGCAAGCTTGAATACAACCGCCCTGATGGCTTTCCTCATGCCAGACAAACAAAGGCAACTGACTACTTCCTTCAAACTGATGGCAACAAAATCCCAGTTATCTGCAAGACAAACTCTGCAGGCTTTGGGGTTCATGGCATCCTGCATTCTACTGATTCCATATGCAAGACTGCATTTGAGGAAACTACAGTGGTACCTAAAAAGTTTATGGAGTCAACATTGTCACAGTCTGGAAACAATGATTCCTCTCATTCCCTGCCTGCAACAGGAGTTTCTATGGTGGGCAAGGGCATGTCACCAAAACATGGGATGGGCTTTCACTCTACCCCCTGCCAGCCAAACCTTAACAACAAACACATCAGATTATGCATGGAGGGCCCACCTGGCGGGAAGATGCATTCAGGGCATATGGACCCCAAAACAAATGAATCTGCATATCAACCAAAAAGAGATGTTAGCTGTTCAAAATGCCCTAACAGCCTTCAAGGACTTACTTCATCCAGGACAACTACTGATAAAGATGGACAATACCACGGTTATGTGGTATATAAACAAGCAGGGGGGGGGACTCACTCATACCCCCTTTGCAGACTAGCCATGGCACTGTGGGACACAGCCTTGACTTACCAAGTACATCTTCAAACTCAGTTCCTGCCAGGAAAGCAAAATACTCTGGCAGACGATTTAAGCAGAAACCTTATGTACCCTCACGAGTGGAAACTAAATCCACAAGTCTTCAGCATGATAACAAAGAAATGGGGGAGCCCGGACATAGATCTGTTTGCCTCTCCTCTGATTTATCAACTGGAAAAATTCTGCACAAGGACTTACCACAGACAAGCATGGAAAGTGGACGCCCTATCCTTCAGTTGGAAAAACCTATCAATTTACGCCTTTCCTCCTCTGCCTCTTCTTCCCAAGGTCCTACTAAAAGCCAGACAAGAGAAACCAAAGATGATACTAATTGCCCCGGACTAGCCCCACCAATACTGGTACCCAATCCTTAGGAATATGTCTCAATTTCCATCTTGGTACTTACCTCAAATACCTCACTTACTGTCCCAGCAAAACAGTCAGATCCTGCACAATCAGCTCCAAACACTGAATCTGGCAGCATGGCTGATCATGTAGTTATTCAAACAACACCTCTCAGTAAAGCTGTGATGGATGTCATTTTGGAAGCCAGAAGGCCTAGTACTAGAATATCTTATGCTGATAAATGGAAGAGATTCTGTGCTTGGAATCAAGCACACGGAACTGACACAGCAGAACCAAATATTCCTCAGATTTTACAATACTTGACTGAGATGCTTGACAAAGGCCTATCTTTTTCATCAATAAAAATCCATGCCTCTGCCATCTCGGCTCATTACAACACAGAGCCACCAATCTTTTCTCATCCTTTACTAAAGCAGTATCTTAGAGGGGCCAAAAAATTAAGGCCTCCCAGATGATCACCAATTCCTGCATGGGACCTCAATTATGTGTTGGAAAAGCTCACCCTGCCAACATGTAAACCAGCTGCTACTGCAGATCTAAAGTTCTTATCATGGAAAACAGCTCTGCTCTTGGCAATTACTTCAGCAAGAAGGGTCTCAGAGCTACAGGCCCTCATGGCTGTGGAGCCTTTTATCATATTTTATCCAGACAGGGTGTCTCTCAGGACCAATCCTTCCTTTATGCCTAAGCTGGTTTCCAGTGTGGCTGTTGACCAAACTATTCATCTGCCAACTTTTTATCCAAATCTGCAGAACAAGGGGGAGCGGGTTCTGCATTCCTTGGACATACACAGACAACTAAGATTCTACTTGAGCAGGACGAAAGCTGTAAGAAAAACTGAGCAGTTACTAGTGACATTTGCTGCAGGATCAGAGGGAAAAGCCATTTCAAAGCAGACTATTTCAAAGTGGATAAGCCACTGCATTAGTTTCTGCTACTTACACCATGGCAAACCGGTGCCCAAGGGCATTAGGTCTCACTCCACCAGGGCTGCAGCTACATCAGCAGCTTTTCTCAGAGGGTACCAACCAAAGACATTCTAGAGGCTGCTACTTGGAGTTCTGTTCACACTTTTACAAAGCATTATCATTTACCTCTCTACTCTAAGTCCAGGGCAGGCTTTGCCACTGCAGATGTTCATTGTGTTTCACTGTTGCAGTCATTACACTTGGGTTATCCTGCTGGCAGGCTACCCGCAGTCGGCCTGAATTCAAAAGTCCTGGTCTGGCGTCGTTGCTGTCACCACTTCCCTGACGTCAGTGTGCCAGGGGTTTAAAAGATGCAGTCGACGCCATTTTCTTCAGTCTTTCTTGCTGAGCCGTGCCCGAAGCAAAGCAGTTCGCAAGTGCCAGTCGGCCGACTCCTGAGATTTTCAAAACCGAATTTCAGATCTGAAGTCTTCATTAAAGCTAAGTACCCTGTTGGGGAAACTTTTTTCGTGCTCCAGACCGATGTCAGAAAAAGTTAACAATTGTATTTCTTGTGGGAAGCAAATACCTCATAAGGATTTTCATTCTTACTCGATTCTCAGCTAGAGCGTCTTCTGCGTTGCGACATGCGTGAATGGGTGTACCTTCGCTGAAGGTTATGCCTCAGGGCTGGTAACTCGGCACGTAAAAATCAACTACCAATCATTAGCGGACCGGAGTTCCGCTGTGGCAACCCCTAACCGGGAAAAGCCGAAAGACACAACAACAACAACTGTATTCCTTGCCTAGGCCCTGACCACGACATTGCTAGCTATTGGTTTTGTGCTAGATTTAACCAACGCACTGTTAAGCATCGGTACGATTTTGCCTTTCATTACTTTGGCCAAAGATTTAATTATATAATGCCGTCAGAACAGCCGACGACCGGAGTTTATAAAAAGCGCAAGGAAAAGGACAGGCATCCGAGGTCCAAAACCGACGAGGCCTCCGCTAGCCAGTCGCCGGTTTTCAGTGAGGCGTTTTCGCTGCCCCTGACGCCCGCTACCTCAGAGCCACAGGCCACTTCCGACTCCCATGTGGAGCCGACTAGGCCTCTGGATACTCAAGGTATTGGACACTCGGAAACTATTCACTCAGATGGGTCCGGAGCCGGTGAGCAGGCATCGGCTCCTGAGGGTGTTTTCAGACCTACACAGTTATATGTCAAGCCAACCTCAGCTTCAAAGGCAAAGACTAAAACAGCTCTAAAGACAAAGAAACAAGTACAGCATTCTCCTGGACAGACTTCCATGGCTAAGAAACAGATGCTTAAAATGGCCGAAGACCTAATAACTTTGATCAGGGGTTCCCATCCCCCTCCTGATAAGAGGCCTAGGCAAGACACAGAATATGACTCTTCTGATCAGGTTTCCATTTCCTCTGACTCCTCTTCTGAACAGGGATACTCTCTTCCTCCCTATGAGGATTCTGATGCTGAAGAATCTATTCCTTCAGCCTCTCCTCCTGAGGATTATTCTTTTGGGGAAACCCTGCATACCATGAGGGAGCATTTTCACTGGGAAAGCCAAGATTACTCAGAATCTAAGAAAAGGCTCAGAGACTTTCTTTTACTAACTCAGCACAGACCTCTTGCTATTCCACCTGTTCTAGACATTGTAGATTATGTATTTTCAGAGTCCTGCCTGTCTCCTGAATCTTTACCCCCTGCACTTGTTAAGCCAGACAGATACTACAGGTTTCCAGACTCTCATAAATTTCTATATAAAATCCCTGCTCCTGACCCATAAACTTATTTCTCAGGGTCCCAAAGGGGTCAAGGCTTCCACTACAAAAAAACCTGTCCCCTCTGATCGGGATTCTAGGGCACAGGACAGATGGGGGGAAAAAGTTTACACATCTGCCACCTTGGCTGTAAGGGCTTTAAATTGTCAGTTTCATATGCTTAAATATCAGCAATACTTAATGTCACTGCTAAAACAGAAAATGTTGACAAATTCTGAATGTTCTGATAACAAGGAAATGCAAGATTTATTGCATGCAGCTGAACAAGTGAGAAAGCATACTTTGCAATGTGGTTTTGATTCACTGGAGGCCTCTTGCAGGGCCGCTGTTACGGGTTCTGTCAGTAGAAGGCATGCTTGGTTAAAGGAACAGAATCTGCCTGATGATGTTAAAGCAAAATTACTGGATGCTCCATTACAGCATGATACTTTGTTTGGTGTTAAGGCAGAAGAGGTGTTGAAGAAAATGGAGGATAAAGCGAAATCTATGCAGACAGTTAAGGATTTCCTACAGTTACAGCCACCCAGATTTAGCAGGAACTGGCCTTCTAAGAATTGGTCCTTTCCAGTGTCAGACAGGCCACAGAGAGGCAGATCAGAAAACCAAGAGAAAATATACGAAAAACCACCAAGAGCAGGAGCTGGGATGCAAGCAAGTTTATTCTGGTACCTCGGCTGAACACAGCCTTCAAAGGAATAACCACTCACATTTAATTGCATCTTTTTATACAAAAAATCCAACAATTAATCAATTAAATAATTAATTAAATAGATCAGAAGGCTTCAGAATAAAAGGGACCATACATTCATAAACACTGAAGAAAGGCTCTCTAAATAGAAACATTCACCACATAAACACAATATTAATTGCAAGTAACAGCAATGTTAAAGAAAATATATTTATATAAATTACTTAATAGAAAGTTTTAAATAATTAAATTCATTTCCAAATTCAAACCCTTAGGTTTAAGAGTACCAAATGTTAATATAAACATACTTTCCAGATTCAATAATTTTTCTAAGAAGTTACTAGCATTATAAACATCAGGTCTAACTAAAGCACAAAAGAACAGGGAGTCCAACACACCATTATGCACACTATTAAAATGTTCAGAAATGGGACTTTCCATCCTATGATTTCTAATGTCACCCATATGTTCCAAAATTCGTATCTTTAACTGACGTTTTGTTTGACCTATATAATATTTAGGTGGAGTACACCCACAACCAACAAGATAAACCACCCCACAAGATTTACAATCAAATTCATAAGTAGCCTGATACTTTACACCATTTATACAACTACCTGATAAATTTTTAACTCTTGGGCAAACTTTGCATTTTCCACACCTGAACATACCATTTAATATAGTACTCCCATTCAACATATAACTCTCCCTACCTCTTCATTTTAACTTCAACATTTCCTTCAGATTTGCATGTCTTCCATAGGAAAAACAAACTCTTTTAGGAAAAAAAATGACCTATTTCATCATTTTGACAAACTATCGGCCACAAAAAATCCACAATATTTTTTATAGTTGGAGAAAAAAGAGAGTATTTGTTAACAAAAAATTCTTTATTCTCACTGTTCAAAGGGACCCTATCAGCTTTCTTAATTCTATTATAAATTTTATCCTCATTCCTTACATACAAATCCAGGTTTAATAACCTATTAATACTATTATCTAGTAGGGAATCAGAGTAACCTCTCATATAAAGCCTATTTTTAATCTCCATAAATTCATGATCCAATAAACAAATTTCCGAGGTATGTTCAAAAGTGCGTTTAAACTCCCTTAAAGGAAGTGCCTCAATCAAGTGTCTGGGGTGAGCACTAGTGGCATGTAAAAAAATGTTGGTTGCAGTTGCTTTTCTATAAGGTCTATATTGGACTTTATTATTAGAATCCACATATAACAAAATGTCCAAGAATTGAATAGTATGAGCATTCACTATGTATGTAAATTCAAGACCAAATCTATTACAATGTAAACTGGTAATAAATTCATCAAATTCCATAATATTACCAGTACATACAAAAATCAAATCATCTATGTACCTATAATAAGGTACAACATTTTTGCGAAAGAATTCCAAAGTATACAGAAAATTGGTCTCAAAATATGACATAAACAGTATAGCATAAGTGGGGGCAAAATTAGCCCCCATTGCAGTCCCTTCCTTTTGTAAGAAAATTTTGTGTTCACACAAAAAATAATTATGAGTTAGTGCAAATTCCAAAAGTGAAACAATAAAGGAAGTTTGTAGGCCCTCCTCCAAAATATTACAAATTGCCTCTAAGCCAAATTTGGTCCTAATGCTGGTATATAAAGCCTTCACATCAACAGTTCCCCAATAGAAAGTGTTGTCCCGTTGTAAATTCTTAACCTTCTTACAATAATCATTGGTGTTTCTGATATGTGAAGAAACATTACTCAATTCTTTTTTAAGAAGACTATCCAAAAATATGCCAACATGTTCAAGAAAACCACCACACGACGACACAATCGGGCGACCTGGAGGGTCCAAAAGATTCTTATGTATCTTTGGTAAAGCATAAAAGCTAGGGTCCTTAGGACTAACAATAAAAAGTCTTTTAACATCCTTATTATTTAAAAACCCTAGCCTTTCACCCCTCTCTAACAGTTCCAAAAGTGCTTTATTAAATTCTAAGACAGGATTACCAGGTAACTCAACATATACTTGTTCATTAGATAATAAATCAAACACCATTTTCAAGTAATGTAACCTGTCCATAATCGCCCAATTACCACCTTTATCAGCCTGACAAAATGCATATTTATCTAAAACATCTTGCATAGTTCTTAAGGCTTTCCATTCAGTTTAAGTAAGATTTAATACAAAATATTTTTTCAAAAACAAAGCATATTCACACTCAAGTTTTCTAAGTAATGCATTCTCAAAAAGTTTTAAAGTAACAGAATTCTTAGGTGGACAAAAAGAACTTTTAGTAGGTAAAATAGGTACCTCCAGTCTACCATACCCTGTAAAGAAACGCCCAGAATCAATAGTGACAGAATCTAATTCAGACTCATCCACATCCACGTCCGAGAATGCAAGACTATCTAAATCATAGTCATAAATCGAAAGATCAAGCAAAGAGTCATGTGAGCAAGAAAAATCATTTGTAACAGTGTAATTGTGAGTAGTTTCAACATCATTTATATTACTACCATTTCCAATATTTACTACATTCATTCTAGCATGGGAATCTTTAGCTTCAAAATAAAGTTTCAAAAACAGCTTTCGACAGAAACGCTTAACATCAAATAATACATCTGACAATGCTGGTATTTTACTAGGGACAAATTTACTTCCCAATCACTTAGATTAGCAATATGCATCTGTGTACTGCTGCAAACATTTGAACAAGCAAAATGTCCCAACCTGAAAGTCTGTGTAAATAAAGTGGAAACAGTCCCTCTCTCAATATCTTCTATTCGACCCTTGTTTCTAGATTTTCGTTTGCTCCCCTGTCGAAAATTCCACCTTACTTGTTCTTCAACCTCCGACTGGACACTGGCGTCATTGATAGCATCCACCCTTTCAAACAACACGCTTTTCCTGCTTGTCCCTGTATCAGAGGACGAAACCGATGAATCTCTACCGCTCCTGGAACCTCCTTCAGATCTTCCGGTTTGGGGCGTACCATTTTTGCGCTTCCGTTGCCACAGATATACAGTATTCTTTTTGAAATCATTGATGTCCCTGTTTAATTTGTTTTTCTTCCTTGAAACTACTTCAGTTTCAAATTTTAAAACTTCTGCATTAATGTTCTTCATAGTTGCACAGAAAACATCATTAGAGAATTCTTGAGATAAACTCTCCTCGACCTCTGCAATCTGCACTTGGATTGCTCCCAGGTTCTTTCGGTTACGTCTGATAAGGATTTTGAGCCAGCTTAATGTACATTGCAGTGAAGCAGCCTTCCACACTTCTAAAAACTCGGTCTCATCTTCAGAAAATTTCAACGCAGGTAGCTTATCCACCCGAAGTCCTCTGGGTGTAATAGATAAGCTAACATACTTTTCCAACAAGCGTGTGTCATAGAAAAGAGAGGTTTCCTTTACCCTTAATTTTTTCAATTCATCAAACCTTTTGTCAAAGTCTCCACTCCCAGAAACAGTCCATGGATCAAACAACGCCAACTTGTCATCCCTTTCTTTACACAAATTGGCAAAACGAAGATTCTCTTCACTCAAGGCTAAATTTGCCATAATTAGAAAAGACAGCTCCTTTCCTCCTTTTTGAATAAATCAAAAAAACAAGAGAAAATATACGAAAAACCACCAAGAGCAGGAGCTGGGATGCAAGCAAGTTTATTCTGGTACCTCGGCTGAACACAGCCTTCAAAGGAATAACCACTCACATTTAATTGCATCTTTTTATACAAAAAATCCAACAATTAATCAATTAAATAATTAATTAAATAGATCAGAAGGCTTCAGAATAAAAGGGACCATACATTCATAAACACTGAAGAAAGGCTATCTAAATAGAAACATTCACCACATAAACACAATATTAATTGCAAGTAACAGCAATGTTAAAGAAAATATATTTCTATAAATTACTTAATAGAAAGTTTTAAATAGTTAAATTCATTTCCCTTTTATTCTGAAGCCTTCTGATCTATTTAATTAATTATTTAATTGATTAATTGTTGGATTTTTTGTATAAAAAGATACAATTAAATGTGAGTGGTTATTCCTTTAAAGGCTGTGTTCAGCCGAGGTACCAGAATAAACTTGCTTGCATCCCAGCTCCTGCTCTTGGTGGTTTTTCACAGAGAGGCAGATACAGATGCCCTAGAGGCAGATCCCAGCCCCAAGGCTCATACAGGCCTAAACAATGGGGTGCTTCTACCTCCAAAAGCGGAGAAGACAAATCACAGCCATACAGGAAACAGTCCCAATGACTTCCCTCTGCCAAGGCCAAGCACTTATCTTTTGGCAGCACCCTTAGGAGGGAAAACTAGCACTTTTTTCACAAAATTGGCACATGATCACCCAGGACAAATGGGTCTTGAATATAGTGTCTCAGGGCTACAGGTTCCACTTTCACACCCTTCCAAAGACGAAAGGTATGCCAGACCTGCCACACAATCAATGGGCAGAGGCACAAAAGCAAGTTTCATCCCTCATGGACATGAGGGCTATTCAGCGAGTACCACAGCAAGAGCAGGGACAAGGATTTTACTCGACTTTTCTTAGTACCCAGAAAGGACAAAGCCTGGAGACCAATACTGGACCTGTCTATTCTAAACACTTTTCTGGACGTTCCAAAATTCAAAATGTTGACTGTGCAGCAGCTTCTGCCCATGCTGGGCAAGAAGGCTTGGCTTGTAACTTTGGACCTCAAAGAGGCATACCTGCATGTCCCAATCAGACAATCTTGCAGAAGATACCTCAGATTCATAGCTGGCGCAATGCACTACCAATTCTCTGCACTTCCTTTTGGCTTATCTACTGCGCCCAGAGTCTTCACAAAATGCCTGGCACCAGTAATTGCATTTTGCAGACAAAGAGGAATACCAATATATCCTTACTTGGACGACTGCCTTATTCAAGCAGCGAACAAGGACATTCTACTGAAGCATCTGGCGTTTGTAAAAAGATTACTAATTTGCCTAGGGTACACAGTGAACGAAAAGAAATCAAAACTGGTACCCTCTCAAGAGATAATATTCCTGGGTGCAAGCATAAATACAACTGCCCAGATGGCTTATCTCATGCCAGACAAACAAAGGCAACTGACTTCTTCCTTCAAAATGATGGCAACAAAGACCCAGTTATCTACAAGAAAAATTCTGCAGGCTTTGGGCTTCATGGCATCCTGCATTTTACTAATTCCATATGCAAGACTGCATATGAGGAAACTACAATGGTATGTAAAAAGTGTTTGGACTCAACATTGTCACTGCCTGGAAACATTAATTACCCTCATTCCCTGCCTGCAACAGGAGTTTCGATGGTGGGCACAGGCCTGTCACCACAACAAGGGACAGCCATTCACTTTACCCACAGCCAGGCAGACACTAACAACAGATGCATCAGATTATGCCTGGGGGGCCCACATGGCAGGAAGATGTATTCAGGGCACATGGCCCGCAAGCCAAATGCATCTTCATATCAATCAAAAGAGATGCTAGCTGTATAGAATGCCCTGACAGCCTTCAAGGATCTACTTCATCCAGGACAACTGCTGATAAAGACGGACAATACTACAGTCATGTGGTACATAAACAAGCAAGGAGGCACACATTCCTACCCCCTCTGCAGACAAGCCATGACTTTGTGGAACACAGCATTGACTTATCAAGTACACCTACAAGCACAATTCCTGCCAGGAAAGACAAATACTCTGGCAGACGAACTAAGCAGAAACCTCATGGATCCTCGCGAGTGGAAACTATATCCACAAATCTTCAGCATGATAACAAGGAAATGGGGATGCCCAGACATAGATCTATTTGCCTCCCCCACAACTGCCAACTACAGAGATTCTGCACAAGGACTTATCATGAACAAGCATGGAAAGTGGACGTCCTGTCATTCAGCTGGAAATCCCTTACAGTATATGCCTTTCCTCCACTGCCTCTCCTCCCCAAGGTACTTCTAAAGGTCAGACAAGAGAAGCCAAAAATGATACTGATTGCACCAGACTGGCCACGCCAGCATTGGTACCCAATCCTAAAGAGCTTGTCTCAAGGCCTATCCTGGACATTACCTCAAATTCCTCATTTGCTAACCCAACAAAACAATCAGATCCTGCACAGCCAAATCAGAACCCTAAATCTGGCTGCATGGCTAATAATGTTAACCATTCAGAATACACCTCTCTCTAAAGCAGTTATGGATGTTATTTTGGAGGCCAGGAGGCCCAGCACCAGAAAATCTTATGCAGAAAAATGGAAGAGATTCTGTGCTTGGAACCAGGCACAAGGAAGGGACACGCTTGTACCAAACATTCCTCAGATTTTACAATACCTAACTGAGATGCTGGACAAAGGCCTATCCTTCTCATCAATTAAGATCCATGCCTCTGCCATTTCAACTCATTACAATACGGACCCACCTATTTTTTCACATCCACTGCTAAGGCAGTACCTCAGAGGGGCCAAAAATATAAGACCTCCAAGTAGAGCTCCAACACCTCCATGGGACCTCAATTTTTTCTTTGAAAAGCTCACACTGCCTCCTTTTGAGCCAGCCAATACAGCTCAGATAAAATACTTATCATGGAAAACAGCTCTGCTCCTAGCAATAACCTCAGCAAGAAGAGTCTCAGAGTTACAGGCACTAATGGCTGTGGAACCTTTTATTATTTTCCATCCGGACAGGGTTTCTCTAAGGACAAACCCAACATTTATGCCTAAGGTACTGTCCATTGTGGCTCTTAACAAAACCATTCATTTGCCTACCTTTTATCCAAACCCACAGAATAAGGGGGAGAGACTTCTGCATTCTTTGAACATACACATATAGCTACGCTTCTACTTGGACAAAACTAAAGCTTTCAGAAAGACTGAGCAACTCTTAGTGGCATATGCTGCAGGATTGCAAGGAAAAGCTATTTCAAAGCAGACTATTTAAAAATGGATAGGCCACTGTATTCATTTCTGCTATTCACAACATGGCAAATCAGTGCGTAAGGGCATTAGGCCACATTCAACCAGAGCAGCAGCCACTTCAGCAGCCTTCCTTAGAGGAGTACCAACCAAGGACATTTTGGAGGCTGCAACTTGGACTTCAATGCACACTTTTACAAAGCACTACCACTTACCTCTTTACTCTAAATCCAGAGCAGGCTTTGCCACTGCAGTTCTGCAGTGCCCAGCCACCCAACCTCAGCTTTGGGATTCAACCCAAGTGTAATGACTGCAACAGTGAAACACGATGAACATAGTACAGTTGTGTACCTACCATAAATGTAGATGTTTGAGTGTATTCACTGTTGCAGTCCAGGTTACCCTCCCACCATCCCCCTTTCATTGCTGGGACGTATCTGTACTTCTCTAGTCTATACAACCTATGTGGTGTATTTGCTTGTAGATGAAGGTAATGTTTATGTTAGTGCATGCTTTTTTTATGAGCAGAATTTTTAGCCTACCCTTTTGGGGGCACGTGACACCTGGGGCAAGAAAAACTGAAGAAAATGGCGTTGGCTGCATCTTTTTACCACTGGCGCACTGATGTCAGGGAAGAGGCGACAGCAACCGACGCCGGACCAGGACTTTGGAATTCAGGCCTACTGCGGGCAGCCTGCCAGCAGGATAACACAAGTGTAATGACCGCAGCAGTGAATACACTCGAACATCTACATTTATGGTAGGTACACAACTGTACATTCTGCAGGGCCTTATAGCCTCCCCTAAGGCAGTTTAGCTCCAGCCTCCCATCCATAGCTTTGGGATTATACCCAAATGTAATGACTGCAACATTGAAACACGAAGAAGATAGTACAGTTGTGTACACTTACCATAAATGTAGATGTTCGAGTGTATTCACTATTGCAGTCCAGGTTACCCGCCCACCATCCCCCTTTTATTCTGCAGGTTCTCTGTTTCCTTCACTAACTTCTACAGCCTTTGTGGTGTATTTGCTTGTAGATGAAGGTAAAGTTTGTACTGTTGCATGTATATATAGCTTATATATATATTTTTGCTACCCATTTGGGGGGGCACCTGACATCTGGGGCAAGTAAAACCTAAGAAAATGGTGTCGGCTGCCTGTTTTATACCCCTGATGACCTGACATCATGGAAGAGGAGACAGCAACTGACGCAGGACCCAAGACTTTGGAATTCACGGTGACTGAGGGCAACCTGCCAGCAGATTACTCAAATGTAATGACTGCAACAGTGAATACACTTGAACATCTGCATTTATGGTAAGTGTACAGAACTGTACTTTACAATGCTGCTGGGCTTCTAGGGCTTCTGCTTTTGGCTGTGTGATGAGGCATTATTCTTGACTTCATCTGCTGGCCTTGCCAGATGATATTAAAGCCAAACTATTGGATGCTCCTCTGGATAACAATAATCTTTCTTGGACTACTCCTGCTGACGTGTTCATTTCCCGGCAGGATAAGGGTAAGGCCATGCAGGAAGTCAAACATATTTTTGCCTCCCCCATACCCAAATTTTTGTGGAATTATTCTTTTAAATCTGCCTTTATTCGTAGGCAGACTCATCAACCTCCTAAATGTAAGAAGGGGTCCAAGTATGTGCATCTTGCTAAGTCGGGTCTATATTATAAGTTCGAAGTCTGAAAACTTTGAATCTCATATGATCAACTCTATATGAGCAAAGTTGTCAAACATCGAACTTAAAATAAACTAAAAACAAAAAAAAAACTACCTGAACGCTGTATGCAGAGGGGCAAGCCCCCCTGCACCCCCACACCCCCTCTACTTAAATATAACCACTCCAAGATTGCATTACATTGAAGTGAAGGGAAATATTACCTACGGTGTTCTCCATTGAAACGTTCGATGTTTCAAAACTCCGCTCATATGATGTCGATCTTATGAGATTCAAAGTTGTCAAACTTCGAACCTATGATATAAGCCCGCTAAGTCCACTCAGACTCCTACGTCTCCGAAGTCTTCCTTCAAGGACAAGCCTGTTTCAGTTTAAACAGTTTAAACCCTTAAATGAAGGTTTAGAATAATTTGAAGGGAGTTTAGAATTTTATGGTAATATGCACACAGTTAAACGTAAAACCTTGCTAGAAATGATGGAGATGGTACTTGACAATAATTATTTTAAGCACGGAGGTGAGCACTACAAACAATGTTCAGGTGTAGCTATGGGGGCAAGATGTGCCCTCACTTATGCTAACCTAGTCCTTGCTATGTGGGAAAAGAAGTATGTTTTTACAAGTAAATTCTGGCCCAAAATTGATATATATCTAAGATTCCTGGATGATATTTTATTGTTTTGGAAGGGTAGTCTTGATGAAATAAAAGAATTTGTTGAATTCCTACATAATACCACCTCGTTCCTGAAGTTTACATACAATATTAATAAAGAATGTGGTGAATATCTTGATATAAAATTGTATAAGAAGAGTAACGAAATTGAGTCTAACATCTATAGGAAAAAAACATTTTCAAATTCATATCTGCACTATAAAAGTTGCCATCCTGCCTTTCAGAAACCTAGTTTGGTAAAAGAGCAGATGTTAAGTCTTTCAAGGATGATTAGTGAGGATAGTACGTTTGAGTTTGAAATTAATAATCTAATCGACATGTTGACTGAGAGAGGTTACCCTAATAATTTAATGTTGAATATTAGGAATGAGGTGGAGAACAAAAGGAAAACGGATTACCAACCCATTATAAAATATGGTTTAGTAAACAAAAGTACAAAATACGATAGTAACAATTTGAAATCAACTGCTATGATACTACCTTTTAGTAGTGCTACGCTTCTAGTAAAGGATACTATTAGAGAAGTCTGGGATAAAGTATTTGTTAATCAAAGCGAGATCCTAGAAGAAATCGGTCCAACCCCCACAATAGTTTTTAGTAGGGGTAAGAATCTCAAAGATTATTTTGAAAGTGAGACCACATTTAGAGACTCACAAATGAAAAAATGTGGTTTTTGTAGATCCTGTAGCTTTATTAGAGATGGGCCTTATGTTACAATAAAGGGTCACAAGCGTACTATCAGATGTCCAGGGCATGTAAACTGTAACACAAAATTAGTAATTTATTTAGCTACATGCTTGTCATGACAAGCATTTTATATTGGAAAGACCATAAGGAAGCTTAAAGAAAGAATAGCTGAACACAATAGAGATATTAAAAACAAAAAAATTAACAAATTCATTATTTATGCATAGTACAACATGCCCTGGTTTTAAGAGATTTCTCTTTTTTGTTATTGACAGGATTCCTCAAAGTATCACGAAAGAAGGGGATGTTAATGCACTGTTTGAGTTAAAAGAATGTTTATGGCAGTTAAGATTGAATGCATGTAGTAAACCAGGAATAAATGAACACATATCTATAGTTAGTCAATTAAAATTAAATTCATACAATATATAATATTATATTGTTAGATAAAATAAATGCCTGCTTGAATATATATTTTATCATATAAAAACTAATAATTATTTTTAACTAAATTATTTTTAACTATTTAAAGCACTATTTATTTTATTATATGAGTATATTTGCGGCTACTATTTAGGTGCAATTTTAAATAGTTTAGACTACTTGTTAGACGTTACACCACCTATACATGAGTATTAAGTAAATATTAAGTTGTTGTATATGTTTTATATCAAGTATTATTTAAGTTGAATTGTTAATGTTGCATTGTATAAGGTATATTGTATATTGTACATTTAGTATTTACCTCTGCCTCTTAAGTTTTAACAGTGAAATTGCTTTTAATTTATTTCTTGATTAATTTATTGGTTGAGGGATTTGATAGGTTAAAGACAATTATATAAGATAAGCTGCTCTGTTATGGAACTACTCTGATGAAACCCACAATGTGATGGGTGAAAGCGCTCAGTATTGTTGTTAAATTAAATAAAATTATTCTGTGGTTCTCAGCTGCGTATCGCTTTTACTTACAGTTATCCATCAAAATGGGAGAATGCCAGATGAAGTAACTGTAACAAAAAACAAAAATACTAAAACAAAAGGTGTTGAACTGAATATCAAGCAGAACAGTATAATAATGGTCATTAAGTGCTATTGTTGAAGTGTATAAAGG
The DNA here is from genome assembly GCF_019279795.1 of Protopterus annectens. NCBI lineage: Eukaryota > Metazoa > Chordata > Ceratodontiformes > Protopteridae > Protopterus > Protopterus annectens. The sequence continues at coordinate 1,890,156,809 of NC_056741.1, read as the reverse complement.
ACCTCTTCAGAAGATGTGAGCATGTGTACAATATTAAAAAATGCAGACTTTGTAAAGCACTTTACAAACACACCTTGCAATGCCCTAATTACAAAATATTTTTATTTTTTATTATCGTTAGAGTGTATATGACATATAGAGGAGGGAGCTGTGAGATGCTTCTTTAACAGAAGGAATTAACAGTGGTAGTTATTGAACAATATGTTGTCCCGGAATTGTATTCTTAGAAATAGAGCTGCTAAACTGAATTAAATTGTTTTTATTTTTTAATATGAAGTCATTGTTAGTGCTTGCAAATGGCTATCTTGTATAACACTGTTTACGGGGAACCATAGCTTTTAACACTTAAATTCTGTTGATTATTTCTACATTTTGATTGGTTATGGATTAATTTAAAGATGTATTTAAAAAGTGATATTTTGAAGTTTTTATCACCAATGAAGCCTTTGGTTAGAGGGTGAAAGCACTTAGAATTATTAAACAAAAAATTAAAAAAATGTTTTTGTTTTTATTGATGATTCGTTGTATTTTATTTTCCTGTAGTATTGAACAGTTGAAAATTATCTGCATTTTACGACCCTGACTTGATTTCAGGAGTGGTGGCCGTTGGAAGAGCTTAGATGGCTTTTCATCAGTGTATTACCTTTATTACTCATTACAGACTAGATCTGGTCTCAAGGGGAAGACCAGCCTTTGGCTCAGCTTTGCTCAGGAATATCCTTCCTTAGAGCCCACCTGGGATTTATGTAGCTGAGGACTCTGTCCCAACAGCTGAAGAAAGAATGAAAATTGGAAACATCAGATAAAGAAGTGATGCACTTAGCATAACATTCTGTCTGTGTTGTTCATGTTCATTCCTCCTCAACTTCTCACGTACCAACCCCCAACCTTTTTCACAATGGATTTGTGGAAGAACGAGAGTTCATAAGGACACCACAGTCCTTAATGCTGAGCTCCAGATATTGCTTCTTCTTTTAGGATATTTAAAGTAGTTATTTTTGTTTTATGTAAAAATGCCTACAAGATCTGAAGTGTGTTAGGGGTTGGTGCATTATGGGTAAGCAAGGAACTGGAGAGCTGTTTCCTGGCCATGAGCTAAAGTAAAGGTCGAGTTTGAACCCAAAAGTTGAAGGAGAACAAAAATGGACATCACAGATGTAATGTTATGGTAGTACATAACTTCTTTTTTATGTGTTTGCTGTGAGTTAACTCATTCACTCCAGTGAAGCTCAGGAAGTTTGCAGTGTAACTTCCAATGGGCAGAGACTAAGCCTTTTTGACAGAATCAAGTTATGTCTTCACATTTCAAACAAATGTTCATATCTCTGGAACTATAGGGGTTGTGAAAGAAGTATAAAATGGCAAACCCTTCAGCACAAACTATTTTGATAGTGGTAGTATTCTTTAGGTTCTGGGTTTTAAACTGAATTATATAAGTCACAGTAAACAAAGTAACTATTTTGTTTGTAATATTTTGTTAACAGTTTACAATATCTCAGCAACCACTCAAGTTACACACATATTGTCAATGGCATTTTATTCATCTAGCTGAGAGCTTTCATATGAGGTTATGGAGCTCTGTCTGTGTTACTTGGTTATTCAGATATTTAGAAAAATGTGAAAATTATATCCATATAAATTAATATCATAAAAACAGCAGTTAATGTCTCTTTACCTGCACTAGACAGATATCAAATATTAATACTGTTGAGTTTACCACTTTAAGTTGAAATCTTTTACAACCTTGTATATAGCATGGTTTTGGAATTATTGATGCAAATATGAACAAGCAATATTTGACACCTAGAGGAGTCAGTAGGAGTTAACTGCAGATGCACCTGGAGGCATCACTCTGAGATGATGAGTTAAAAGGGTTTGGTGATCTGAAAACATATCTGGTTTCTTGAGTGTGTTTGTTGAAGCAAAAAGTCTGGGAAAATTTGATATTGGTTCAAACAGGGATGAGACGCAGTAACTGCATACAAGATTTGCCTGCCAAGCATGATTGTGTATGTGTGTAAGTTGCAAGTTGGAAACATAAATTCAAAAGAACTACCATTCAGAATATGTGAAGGCAAAAGCTTCTTACCAGAAGAACTATCAATTATGTCTGGAATGTCAATGGCATTACAGATACAGACAAAAAGCAAAGAGTACTGAACTGCATTAAGATGTGTTGAGTGTACATAAAAATGTTACAGTAGACACATTTGGTTAGAAATGAGCTTGTGGATTTGGCAAATAAAGGACTTCAGAATGGATTTTGAGCAGGGTATCAAGGACGAAGGAAAAGATGTTGTTCTCTTTTCCTTCCATTGGTTTTTGGTTTTCGATCTGACCTCAGATCTGACTTTGGCCACTTTTTCCAGACTTAGGCTTCTTAACAGAGGCTCTTCCCCTAACCCACAGTCCCCGCCAAGCTCCACCTTACCTCAGATCCCATTTCCTGCTGTCTTCATTTAGATATGTTGGAAGTAGCTCAGGTCATTGGAAGTAAGCAAAAAAAAAAAAAAAAACTTTTGGTGCACTGTTTTTGCTCTAATTTTTATTCTTCAGGTTATTTCTAGATTCTATCTGCCGTTGTCCTGTTTCCTCCCCTGCTTAGCATGTATCTTAAGAAAAATCTTTCCTTTTTGAACTAGTATTTCTGTTGCCTTAGGTCTCTTGCCTCTTCCTCTAGTACTACAGATTGATCATCATTGACTTTCGGCTGTTCCCATTAAGGGTCGCCACAGCAGATCATCTGTTTCCATTTTTTCCTGTCCTGTGCTTCTTGCTCTGTCACACCAACCACCTGCATGTCAGATTGATAGTACACTTTTTTTAAAAAAACATTGCTGGTATCTATCTTTATCTCTGAATCTCTGAGATAGTTCATATTACTGTTGCTGGTATTGTAAGGTTTGTTTTTGTGTGGTTTATATGTGTCTTTATTGCTGAATCTTAGTTGTTTTTCTGTGGTGGTGTTGTAGATAAATGTGGTAGGTTAACATACTGGCTTCAAAAATCCCTGTCTTTTGGGCACAAAATTCCCATTTCAGATACCCACTCTAAATGTGTATTCTAATGAGCCAGCTATTTGGACATAGATTGTGACATATACTGTGCTTTCAACACTAGGGCTCTAGCTGAACATAGAAATAAGTTAGTTTTAAAGGGCTCTTTTCCTTATTCATTAGGAGCTACTTCTGGACCATCCCCATCTGCGAAGAATTCTGCAGAAAAAACAAAAGGGGGCAAGGAGGAAAGTCTAAATTCCTTCCTCTGCCTCAGGTTTCAGCTCCACCTCTTAAGATCCAAAAGACTTTGGATCTAACCTCTTTATTGGATCCATCAAATTTTATTCCAGAACTCATTTTTGATGGCAACCTTGGTTCTCACTGGAGCCAATTTCTTCCAGGCTACACTCCCCTTTATAGAGACACCTTGCAAGGCTTCTAGATGTCTTGTCATCTTCATCTTCCTCTTCCTCTTCCTTCAGGTGTACCAGAAGTTTCTCTGAAGCAGACATGGACAGAATGACAAGGAATAATCCTCAGGACCCAAATTCAGTTGGAGTTTGTCCATCTCCATCTCCCATAAGTCCTGTAAGCCAGAGTGATCTTCTGTGGGTAGGGGTTTGACTCATAGATTCTTGAAGCCATCTGTTCACCTTGAGGTTTTGGCTGTAGATAGCTTGGCTCGCACCTCTGCTTCAAGACAGGATCAGGGGGATTCTGTGGGCTACCATGGCCAGTTGGCATTGGTTCTGACTGGGGTGATTTTGGGATCTCCTTTGACTTCTGCCTTTGAGGTGATGGAGACAGCGTTATCGACTTCAGGAGACTGGACATCCCTGACCCACTCGTTCACAGTTCCCACAGTACAGCTGTCTGCTCTGGGTCCTGAGCTTTCTCATTTTGTCCCATTGGGACGGCTGGTCTGAACCAGCATTGAGACAGTCCTCATCTACTATTTCCTTCAGACTTCTAAGTCTTACCCAGATCATCCCCCCATGGAAGGTCCTCAGAAGCACAAGTGTGAAAGGAGACACTGACTGATGAAGGGGAGAGATCCCCCAGATCACCCATTGTGGATGTCTCATTTGGAGAGATTCTCGATAGTCTTGATACAGAAAGGAGGTTGGTCTTCCAAAGCGCCTTCTCTGGAGGACTCTGTGTTCCTTGATATGTTTGTACCAGCTCAGCTTCTTCCTATATGTTCTCCTGGCTGAAGAAATGGTTAATCTCTTCTTTCATAAGGCATGGAAGGATTCAGATGTTAGAGCCCATCCTCAGAATACTTAGCACCAAGAAAACATGCCAGTTAGAGCAAAGCTGTTGTGGCAGCCAGTAAGAAACAGCTTGCCGAGGAGAGTCCAACTGTCCATTCCTCCAACAGGATGTCTTGGGCCTTAGATATGGGAAGCAAGTCTGTGATTCAGCAGTCTTTGCTCTTCGGTCAGTGAGTTATTTGGCACACCTTACTAGATTCCAGATGGACCTGACTAATGAACTCTCCAAATCCTTCACTGAGTCCATGTCTGCAAAGGACAAGAAATCCATGTCTTTGCACTGGCCACCCTTCATTCGTGCCTGCATGGATCTGATCACTCACATGATGGAGGATACTTCTAGAGCTGTTGGTTCAGGCCATTAATGTTTGGAGGCATGCCTGGATGCACTTATGTGACCTTTGAGGAGCATTTTAAGGAGTCTTTCATAAATGCTCCCTTTATTGGAATGACCCTTTTTGTGCCCAAGATTAAAGAAACACTCTCTCCAGGAGTGCACAAGATAGGAAAACTCTGTCTGCCATAGGAATAAGGTTTTCTAACACCCTCTCCCCAAGAGAACTTTCTTCGGGAACCAGAAGGGAGGAAGAAATGTGTGATGCAGAAAATCCCAGAGATTTTCCCTAGGACTCATATAAAGACAGATCCCCCTGAGGCAGAGGTGGGAACTCTAGTAATTGACATTGTCTGTGAGGGAGGGGAGGCCCGCAAAATCAAGGCTTTAGAGGACCCTTCACCGAGAAGTACTTACCATTGTTCCTGAGTGATTGCCTGGCTGCTGCACTCTGGAGGTTGTCAGGGGGCTCTGGTCTCTACACTCAGAGGCCTGTACGTCCATCACCAAAGATGTCTGGGTGCAGACAATTAACATAGGCTACTATATTCCATTTTCCCATCTTCACTAAATATATCAGAGAGGTTACCCAATGTGCTACCTCATAAGGGAAACGATGTAACATTAGAAATCCAAGAGCTGTTAATTAAAATAATCATCCAAAAGGTCCCACCAGACAAGCAAGGATTCAAAATTTATTTGAAATTCTTTTTGATGCCAAAGAAAAATGTGGACCTGAGCCCAATCTTAGACCCAAGTCACATTTTTACCAGTTTGTCAAACACTCAAAGTTCCAAATAACCATAGTTCACTCAATTCTTCCACTATTGTGGAAGGATGATTGGATGTGCTCTATAGGTCTCCAGGATGCATACTATCACATCAAAACAGACAAATAATCCTGGAGGTTTCTTCACTTCTGACTTGAGCCAGTTATTTTCAGTTCAGAGCACTGCCCTTTGGTCCCACTGCAGCCGTCCGGGTGTTCACTAAGAGCATGTCAGTGGTTGCAGCTTTCTTGAGATTGTTTGGATTCCATGTGTTCCCCCCAGTTCGACAAGTGGCTCCTCACCGCCCTTACCAAGCATCTTTTGATTCATACCAGAGATTACTTGCTCCACCTGTGCTCCAGTCTGGGCATTACTGTCAATTACAGCCGGTCACTACTTTGCTAACACAAGTTCTGGACTTCACAGACGTTCACGTAGACACTGTCTGTCAAATAGCAAGACTACCACAGTCGAGACTGTTCACTCTACAGAATTAAGCCTTGAAATTTGTCTCTTCAGACACCCCTGCCTAATTGATTTTCCCACTGGCGAGGTTTTACAAGAGTACTTCAATGAACATTGGTGGTGCAATGGTTAGTAAGGAGATAACACATGAATTTCCCTATTTGGATCATCATTATTTGCAGGGAATATGTAACCTTGTGGATATAAGCACCAGAGGTGTCTCAGGAATGCCCCTTTTTCTTCTGCCCTTACCAAAATCCATAGTGACCATAGATACTTCCTATTGGGGGGGAGGCAGTACTTGGGGAAAGATGGTTCAAGACATATAGTCTCCCTCAGAGGCCAGTCTGCAGATTAGTATTATGGAGATGAGTGCAGTCTCCTAACATTGCAGGCATTCCTGTACATTCTCCCTTGGGGAATGAATGCTATAGAAACAGATATGTCAGTAGTTTTGTATATCAACAGACAGGGAAGAGCTCATTCGTATCCCTTGTGATGCCAATCAATGAGATTGTGGCGGTTGGCGATCTCTTCCAACTACTTTCTATTCACAATGCACATTCTGAGGAAATACATCATCTTAGCTGACAAACTGAGCAGGTCTATTCTGCTGCCTCATTAGTGGTCTCTGAATTTGTCCATGGTAAAGTAGATATTTCATCTTTGAAGCTAACCATGCTGTGATCTTTTTGCCACTCTCCTCAACTTCAAGTGCAGCAGGTTCTTTGCCCTGATCCCTCTAGAAGGGGAATCACCAAGAGATTATCTGGTCCACGATTGCTCCCCCATCTACTTTATGTATATCCACTGACTCCCCTTTTCCCAAGGTTCTGTCAGAACGCATCCCAGTGGAAGAGCAAAGTCATCCTCATTGCCCCCTTCTGGGCATGACATATGTGGTTTTCCTTCCTCTGGCTCCACTTAATACACCCGCCTTGATTCCTGGACCAGGTTCCAGAACGTCTGTCATACCCGTCCAGCCTGCCTCACTTGGACATTCAAGCCCTCAAGCTCATTGCGGGGTTTCCTCCACTTCCAGTGCTGGCTAGGCTGTCCAGTCTGTCTTCTCAGCTCCTTCACATTATCACTTTTTACCAGAAGACTTCAACCAGGAAGATATATATGAGTAAATAGAAAATATTTTCAATTTGGGCTCATGAAAGACATTTTTCTTGCAGTTTTGGATTTTCTCACCTCAGATTTTCACATTGGAGCCAGTTTTTCCACCATCAAGGTGCAAGTAGTGGCGATTTCAAACATTCATATTGGAAAACTTCACTTCTCCTTGACCTCCCTGACATTATGCAATTACGTGGTCATATTGGAAAACTTCACTTCTCCTTGACCTCCCTGAAATTATGCAAAGCCTTTGTTAAGGGTTTTCTTCTCCTTTGACCTCCTGTTAAGGATCCAACATCCCCCTGGGATCTTTCCATGCTTTGAACTGGCAGCCAAAGTGGACTTAAAATTCTTGTCTTGGAAGACCAATTTTCTAGTTGCCGTTATGTCAGCTAGACAAATATTTGAACCAGACCCTGCCTTCTCAACTACCGTACCTGATTTTGCATAAAGAGTTTCATTATGAATCAACTCTGCTTTTTTGCCAAAGGTTGCTTCAGAAGGAGTACTTCACCAAGCTGTTAATCTGCAAGTTTTCTTTCCCAAATGCACTAACAAGGAGGGAGTACATGCTTCATTCCTTCGACTACATAGACAACTCAGATTCAACCTTGACAGAACAAAATCCATCAGGAACTCTGACCAGCTTATTGTTTCTATTTCTGAAGCTAAATTGGGAAAGGCAGTATCAAGGGTAACTTTAGCCAGATCAACCCTGCTTTTTTGCCAAAGGTTGCTTTAGAAGCAGTACTTCACCAGGCTATTCAGTTTCCTTTCCCAATTGCACTAATGGGGGGGGGGTACATGCTTCATTCCTTCGACTACATAGACAACTCAGATTCAACCTTGACAGAACAAAATCCATCAGGAAGTCTGACCAGCTTATTGTTTCCATTTCTGAAGCTAAATTGAGAAAGCCAGTGTCAAAAGTAAATTTAGCCAGATGGCTTACCGGTTATATTTGTCATGTCTATAAAAATAAAGGAGTCACTCTGCTGACGTCGCCAAGAGCACATTTGACAAGATTTGTTACCACCTCTCCTGGGAATAAGGCTGTTTTTTGGCTTTATACTGGATACTACATGATTACTCCCTAATATTGTAGATCTGAGATAAGGTGGGACTTGGATGGGGATTATGGGTAAGGGGAGGAGCCTCAGATATAGAACATAAGTCTGGAAGAAGTGGCCAAAGTTGGATCCAAGGTCAGATGTGAAACCTGTGAGTTGAGGAAAGACAGAAACAGACAGCAGATGCAGTGTGAGTACCTAACCTTTGTGTAATACTGATTGTAAGATTAGCTCCAGTAGTGATAAAAAAGAGAGGACAGACACTAATGGTAGATTTGTGGTAATAAAGGGTTATTGGCAGCAAGGGGAGCTACACTGACATGTACTTGTATTCCAGTTAACGCAACTATTGAGGAGCTCAGGAGAAATTTGGGAGTAGTAATTAGATTTGAATAGTGAATATTCTTTATAAATGGAGAATGGAAGCTGATTTGCAATAGTGAGGCTGTACCTGGGACTTACAAATGAAAATGTAACAACAGAAGTAAGATTTCTGAAGATTATTCAAATGAAAAATGTGAATTTTCTAGCAGGAGCTCACACAGAATTGACATATTGTTCCCCAGGATACAAAAACTGGTCTAGACTGGATAGAAATTACATTTCACAGGAGCATGGGTATTCAGTTAAAAGCTTTGAAGCACAAAAGGGAATTTAAGGAATGGGTAGTGGAAATGATTCAAGACCTATTAGGGAAGATAGATTATTTCTTAAGACGTGATATCTAGAGAGTGGGATAAGATGAAAATGGAATTTAAAGCTGTGGTAGAAATAGAAAAATGTATGGGAGCGAGGTAATATGAATTATTTAAAGGGGTTGTCAAAGGTTAACATATTGCAGAAGAATGGAATATCAAAGAACAAGAAGAGTAGCAATTGATGAGTGCTAAATAGAAAATAAGGGTGTATTTGGATAATATGCATGAGTGAAAAAAGGCCGATTTTAAAGAGTATTTTTATAACAGCCCCAGAGCACAAAAACTCTTAGCACATTGATTTAGTCAGCAGAAAATAGAAAGGATTGTTGCCAAACATAAGAGAGCGCATTTCAATAAAACTAACCAGAGATCCTATAACGGTATTAGAGATATTTTGGAAATTCTTTGCAAATCCATATCAAATGGATAAATGTGGAAATCAAGTATAGGCACAAATGAAAATATTTATGGAAAAATTAACTATTAAACCACGGGATGAGTTCCGAACCAAAAACCACAAATGAAACAAAAAGGTCCGGTCATCAGAATCTGATGAAGTTTCCTGCTTGGAAAAGAAAGCGCTTAATCTGTGTGTTTGTATAATAAAGAACATAATTTTTTATATTTTGGATCCTGTCGAATTACTTGGTTTTCATCCTGGTAGTGGCTGCCTTCATTGACGGCTTCATGTGACCGGACCTTTTTGAAAAATTAACTATGCCAAAGATAGAGGAAGATGACATTCAATAATTAATAGCTGAGGTAGGAAGGGATGAGATAAAAATGGTGAAGTAAAATCATTCAACAGAGAAGTCTTCAGGAACAGATGGTGTTCCTGTGGAGCTTAGGAAGGAAGAAAGTGAAAAAGATCTGGAATGTTCTGTTTAACACTATTTTAAAAGGAGGGACAGCACCCGTATCTAGGAAAGACATTGTAGTGGATGTATTACCCTCACAGCGTAAAGACCTTTAGACCCAGATTCATATAGATCTAGTTCAGTTTTAAGCTATGATTATAAAATGTTTATGTATCTACTAGGTAACAGAACAGCAGAGGTGTTGGCAGTATTGATAGATATTGGTCATTGTGGTTTTATGGAGGAGATGCAAACATTTGACAACATTAACAGATGAGTGATCATCCAGAGGGATCAGAGAATAAGAAAACGCTGCTGTTGTTGGTGGGTCTTGATGCAAAGGAGACATACACTAAAGTCAGGTGGGATTTTAAGAGGAGGGCATTGCTAGCATTTTTATTCCTTGACTGAATGTTTGTCTTTTCGGCTTTTCCCGGTTAGGGGTCGCCACAGTGGAACTCTGGTCCACTAATGATTGGCAGTCGCTTTTTATGGTGCTGAGTTGCCAGCCTGACGCCCAATCTTCAGCGAAGGCACACCCATTCACACACGTCTTTCGGAGGCCACTCAACCACGGGGAGGACATGCAAACTCCACACAGAAGGCACTCCAGCCGAGAATCGAACAGGAGAACCTTTTGCTTTGAGGCAACAATGCTACCGCTGTACCACTGCATAACAGGGTTAATTAGGAAGATATAATATGAAGGGCCAAATGTAAGTATTAAGGTGGGAGGGTTCCTCTTAGGCTGTGTTTGAATAGAAGTACCAGACAGGAGTGTCCAATTTCCCCTTTCTTATATGCCCTATACTTAGAGCCATCTGCAAGGAAAATAAAATAAGAGTCACAAATTCAAGGGAATAACAGGTATTGGTAATCAAAAAAAACTTAGCTTTGTTCGCAGATGTTATTATTTTGTATTTGATAAATCCAAAAAGGACATATCACTGTTCTGGAACATTTTAAGCTAGTTTCATGTATCTTCAGGATGTAATATAAAGTAAGATACAACAAAGTTGGTAATGGTAAACTATTTACTCGTACATGAATTGGTTCAGTGGTGCTGTCTATGGAGACACTATATATTGGTGTATTTAGGTGTATGGGTTAGAAAGGATTCTGTTATGCCAATTAATGATGTGTGGGAAGAGAGTAAGTAAAAGACAGTACAAAAATTGAAAAAAGTTTGAAGCTCTTGGTTATAGATATGGATAAGATCTACGATTGGTAAAAAAAAAAAAAGCCATTAAAATCTATGATTGGCTTGTTTTTAGTGTATAATGATTGGTCCTGAATATCAGGAAATGTCTCTTTTTTTGAGATTTTTGAAACTAATTTAAATATTGCATTTCATCAGGTGCATGTGCTTTGAATGGTAGTTGATTGCTTGTGTGTTTTTTTGGCGCAAAGCCTGGAGAGTATATAAATGGTATGGAAACATTCTGAGGAAGTACTATGGTGAAAATATTAAAGAATGAAAGTGCTTAATCTTAGAAGGACTGTCATGGTTTGTCCATTGGAACTTATTTTATTTTGTTTCTGTTTTGTTCCACGCCATTTTTGTTTGGATTTAATTTTTACCAGCTTTGGCATGCCTGGAGAGTCCTTTTCACAGGATATGCTTCTCACTTTATCAGCACACCCAGTTTCAGATGATCTGGTGGATTTAACACTAAAATTTTCTTCAGTGGTGTCACACATTTCAAGCATCCTGGAACAGTTTGTTGAAAGATCTGCACCTGTCCATCTATATGGAACTGACACTTTGAGCAATGTGGATTGGATGAATTAAGACTGCAGTTTCATGACCAACAAGTTGACCAATATAGAAATTGTTTTTGATTTCATATTTAAGATTATAAGTAAACCCTTTTCGATTTCAAATGCTTTTTCTTCTTCCAACAATATTCTTAGCCAGATGGCCACACAATTGGATGAATTTGACATTTGTAAGAGAGACATTTTCAAATTAGAAAATGTTGTGACCAAATATAAATCTTGGGAATATGAAATTTTTTTGTTTGGAAGAATGTGTCAAACTCAAGTGTGTACCATTTGGTTTACGAATTTCCAAATTTCCAAATGGTGTTGCTTACAACAGTGGTTTATTCAAAGATTTGGTCACTTTATTCAATGAAACTGGCTTAAAAGTATTGAGTTTGCTTATAAATGACTATTCTTATAAAGTTAGACAACTTAAGGAAGAATAAGGGTGTTGGACAGTAGTATAAAATCCCATCAGAGTTTTTCCCACTTTCAATCATTATACAGTGGAATTGCTGGTAAAGTGGAATGACATGTAGCCACTGTTGTCAACAGGAAAAGGGGTGAGCTTCAAAGGGATTTAAAGGCATATCAAAATGGTTCTGCTTATGCCATCAACCATTTGGTGACTAAAGACAACACTTCATCCACCAATTTTGGACAAAATTGATGTGGGGGTCAACAATAACAATTATACTAATGTTATTTTGAATGAAAATCAGTCATCTGGAATACAAGAAACTCCCCTCCAGTACATCTACAGATTTTCCGCCTACTTCGTCTCAAGCCCCCCACTTGACAAATTTTTCAGGCAATTCTCAAACCCCAAAGTGGTGCCAAAGAGGGAAATTCCAAGGCAAAGTGAGAGACAAGAGGAGACATCATTGGAAGCATTCAATTTAAATATTGAAATATCTAATTAAGATTTTGGTCCAGTGGTCTTGAATCTTAGTTCTGCAACATTGTGGCCCGAGCATTTTAAAGTACTAGAAAAAGGACTGTCTTTTATTCCCACACAGTCTGCAAGTTTAACCGATACCATTATCAATTTTAGATTGTACTTAAGAAAACTAAATTTAAGTTATGTCTTACATGATATTCCACGCTAACATAAACACTTGAAGAAACCACATAAAAGAAGTACTTGCAGTCCAATTTTACATAACATATTGCAAGTTTTGTTTTTCAAGAGTATGTTTAGTTTGATTTAAGGAACAAAATCGGCAAAAAATCGAAGTTGAGTGGTTCTGAGAGAAAAGTCCTTATTAAATTTTCATCTAATAGAAACATTCATATTATGAGAGCAGATAAAGGTGGGACTTTAGTGATCATGGACAGCAGTAAATATAAGAAAAAAAATGGAAGAGTTGTTATCTGACACTCATTGTTATGAAAAAACTAATAAAATGTAAGTGTTGAAATGCTTTTCCATGATGGACAGTACACTGGACAAACAACTTCTTTGTGGGGATTTGGATTGTTACATTTATGAATATATGAAAGTTGTTACTTCAAATAGTGAAACTATTTGGAATTCCCAAAGTAAAATAAAGAACATAAATGTCTGAGCCACCAGGCTAAAAACAAGTAAATTTAATTAAAACAATAAAATATTAGAACAATAAGTAAGCGCTTTTGGGATGTAATCCCTTCATCAGACAACACTTCAGTTAACACAAAAACATTTAACCAGTAAAGAATCAATCACATTTCAGAATTGAGGTCTCCGCCCTTTTAACACAGGTTTCATAGGAAACACACCTTTCAAGCCTGGGCGTCTGTCTGCCCTAAGCTCTATGATCCATCTTGCCTCATTTAATTATTTTAGATTAACTAAGTCCCCACCCCCTTACATTCACTTTTATAATCTGTAAAAACTAAGAAAGTAAAGGTATGACCCATATTACTTTTTATATGCTGATACAAAGCATTATGTATGTTCTGTGAATGTATTGCTGACAAATGTTGCAATATTCTTGTTTTCAAATGCAGTTCATTTTGCCTACATAAAATGAGTCACAGTCTTTACACTTAGCTAAGTATATAACAATTTTTGTTTGACAATCTGTGTAAAATCTTGTTTTATAGCACTCTTTTGGATTTGTTGGATTTTGTTTGAATCAAGGACTCTTTTGGATTTGTTGGAATTCTCAAAGTACACAAAGATGCCATGAATCCACCATTTAGACCAGTGGTATTGGCACATAAATACAAGACTGAACATATTTCAGGGTATGTAGATTATATTTTGAACCCAGTATTTCTGTCCTTGGAGTTTTATCTGTGACACTTGTGGCAGTTATTGAAATTATTAAAGAAGCATCAGGCGCGTTTTGTAGATTGGCATTTTGCATCTTTGGATGTTGTGTTTCTTTACACATGTATAGATCAACAAGATGGAGTAGAAGACATAAGGAAATACTTGTCATCATTCTCAAATTTGAATGTGGACACTATAAACACCATAAGTTTGTTATTATCTCTGGTACTGGAGAACAGTTTTTTTTGGTTTGATGGACACCTTTATAGATAGAAAACGAGTTGCGATGGGTGCCAAAGTTGCACCAACCTTTGCAAATTTGGTAATGGCACTTTGGGAGCGAGAGAAGTTAAAGCAACATCTGCTATTCAACGTGTTTTTTTATTGAAGGTACAATTATTTGATTTTTGTATGGAATGGAAAAGAGGATGAATTTTATTTGCTTCTCGACTTGAGCAAGTACAAGTTTTGTGAAATTCACTAAAGGTGGTTTTAGCAAGTCAATTAATTATCTTGATGTAACCCTGACTTTTGTAAAAGAGAAGGGATGCATTCAAAGCCATATTTACCATGAAGGCAGTTTTGTCAACATTTACATAAACAGTCTGCACCCTCAGCACATGAAAAAAAGTGTTGTAAAGGGTCAGTATATCAGACTTAGTAGATCGACTAGTGGCGATGAATATTTCAACAATAAACTTGTTACTCTGAGTGGTTACTTTCTTGAATGAGGTTACACCAGTGATTGGTTAAATAAAATTGAGCAAGAAATGTTATTACTCCGAATGGGCAGGGCAAGACTTATCCTAAATAAAGTCAAGCTTCAGTTATCAACAGATCCTTCAGTTATGCCTGTAGTCCAGAAAAACAAGACTGGTTCAGGAATGCCTTTCCCCTTCCTGTATCTACGGATATGAACATTATAAAAAACTTCTGCCAGTTAATTGGAAATATATTCTGGGCAACAGAGACATGGCTCAGATACTAGGATTGAAGCCTATAGTTACATATAAAATTTTTTTTTAGAAAAGTCTACACGGACAGGCAATATAGTAGTAGAGAGAAGGACTGTTGTTGACATTGTAAACAGTGCCGCTACATAGCAAACAGTTCAAGTATTGTATTGAATACTTGCAACATGGTTTTTACTGCTAAGAAAACGTTTGACTGCACTTCCATTGGGGTAGTTTAATTAGCCTTATGTGATTCATGTTCAAATTTTTATATAGGTAAAGCACTGAGATGTTTAAAACGTAATTGTCTATGAACATAATTTAACCACCAGACAACATGATGCAAACAATGCGTTGGCTAAACATGCTTTGATTTGTGAAAGTTTTTGGAAGTATGCAGTCTTTGTCACTGACACTGTAGCAATCCAGGTATTAAAAGTGATTATAAGGTTCGCCTGAAATGCTGAGAGTCTAGATGGCAAAGAGCATATATGGCAGATTGACCGCCTGGATTAAATGGTATGATTAACATAAAATGTTTTATTTTGGGAACGAATCATTAGTATAAACAAATCTGCCCGATCTTGTCTGACTTTAGAACCTAAGCAGGATCGAGCCTGGATAGTATTTGGGTGGGAGACCGTGGGGAACATCTAACATTTTTTGATTGGTGCAAAAAGGCATTCAAGATCTACAATCTACGATTGATTCTGTTTTCTGATTGGTAAAAAAAAGCCATTAAGATCTATCATTGGCTTGTTTTTAGTGTATAATGATTTTTCCTAAATATCAGGGAATTTTTCTTTTCTGAGATTTTTGAATTTAAATATTTTTGATTTTAAATATTGTATTTCAGTGCATGTGCTTTGAATGGTAGTTGATTGGTTGTGTGTTTATTTTTGGTGCAAAGCCCGGAGAACGGAGAGTATTTAAATGGTATGGAAATTTTGTAAAAAGATTCTGGGGAAGTTCTATGGTAAAATATTAAAGAACGAAAGCATTTCCTTCTAGAAGGACTCTCGTGGTTTGTCCATTGGAACTTGTTATTTTGTTTTGATATGGATAATAAATTACAGGTGGTGAAAATGGTTCTAATCCCTTTAGTTGTTTTGTATGTCAGGCATATTTTTTATCAACTAGATGAAAAATTATGGACATTAATTAATACAGAGTTGAATGGATTAACCTGGGAGGGGAAGAAGGCAAGAGTTAATTGTGATAACTTAATTCTCCTTGTACAACAAAGTAGTTTATGTTTACCTGATTTAAAGGGATAGTTTAGAGCTACACAGTTGGTGCTCATATACATAAAACAAGCCAAAGTTTACATATCAAAGTGGAGAGGCATGATGATGAAAAAGGAGATAAATTCAAGAAAGTAGGAGAGGGATTTCAAATGCAGGCCCTGAAGGATAATGGCAAAACAATGCTGGATAGTACATTTATAAATTGTCAGAAAGTTTTATAAGAACTAAGCCAACATGGGAAAGGAGATTTTACCAAAAGGGATGACTGCAATTAGGGGTGGAGAAAATAGGCAAAAGGAGGATGGAATAATGTATTGGTGACGCTTAGCAAAGGAACCAAAATAGTAGGAATAAATAACTTGATATATTGCTTCACTCAGTACTCCCCTATCCCTTTCTCTTTGCCTATACTCTGTTATCAGTCCCTGGTAGGGAAGACTGTCTCTAACCTGGAGTCCAAACTTTCACATGAACTCATTCCATTCTATTACCCCTCCTGCCACAGTTGAGTGTTTAAGTGAGTCTAGAACTGAAGCTGCCATTAAAAGGATATAGTTAGTAGGGCATAATAAAATATTGCAAGATAAATATAAGAATCAAAAGAGGGTAGTAAAGATTGGGAAGTGAGAGTGGAAAGGCATTTTACAAAGGAACAGGGGAAGGAGGTCAGTTGGCTCAGAAGTGTGCAACAAAGTCCAGAAGGTTTAGGAATTTTGCTTGAAAGTTTTTGCGTAGGTACTGTATGCCACAAGCAAACTTAAGATAATTTTAATTGGGTAGATACCAATTGTTTGTGGTGTTGGGAAAGAGAGAGGGAAGTGTAACAAGTTGGTAGATTTTAAAAATTCCCTACCTAGATATTTCAAGGCCAGTGCATCTCGTGACCATTCTCACTTCGCCAGTGACACCCCCAGCTGGATTACACTTGTCAATCCTAGAGTAATTTTGTGGATGTACATCTAGTCCTCTGTTTTATGTTTAAATGAAGATAGTGAGTCACACTTCTTAACATCAAGGGAAGATTATTCCAGAGGTTTGGGATGCACTGGGTTGCAAACCTGACCATTTACCATGTTTTATTCAGGTGTTGGAGAAGATCTAAGTCCCTGGTTCTAGTACTGATAGAAATATTTGACTTGTGGAGAAAGAGGATGTCCAAGACAGTTGTTTCGTTAATGATGCTGTAAGTGACAGAGATCTCCCTTCAGAAGTCTGTAAGGCAGTCAATAAAGAGATGGAGCTTCTTGCCTCTCTTGGTAGCTTGGGTAAGTTAGGGCTGTAATATTTTTGGCTAGTAACTTTGGGTTCTTTGTGATTGTTTGATATGCTTAGGGAGATACATCCCAAAGGAAGCACAGTACTTCCTAACTGTTCAGATTAGAGCTGAGTATAAGGGAGTGATTATCTCTTTAGTCCTTTGGTAATTAGCTGGCCAAAAATAAAAGATTTCTTGAGAACTATTTTTACATGATAGCCAAAAGCAAAGGTGCTATTAACCCTAGTACCTAGGGCCCTAACTGCATTTTCATTTTGTAGTGGTGTGTTGTGTAGACAGTGTGATGAGAGGAGGGTGTCTAACAAAAGTTATGATACTACACTTTTTATCATTATTTTGAGCACATTTTAGTACACTAAGAGTTTACTGGGGCAAGTTTGTTTAATGGTTTGAGTGCCATAGGATAACTTAACAACAGCCTCCTCCAGTTTGCAATCATCTGCAGACTTTCTTAGCCAGAGAGATCTTATCTCCCTTCCTGGAGCTCTGAGAACTAAATAACAAAAAGGAGAGGCCCCCTCACTGAGCCCTGAGGGACACAGCTAGTTACTTTGTCACTTTGAAATGAAGCATCTGCAACTCACACTGTGTAGCTTCTTAGAGCAAGGTTGGTATCCATCTTACCACATATAGTTTGATTTTTAAAACATTTAGGTTTTTATGATGCTAGCAAGGGAAATGGTATCAAAGGCTTTAGCTAGATCAAGATATGCCACATGCAT
Organism: Protopterus annectens; assembly: GCF_019279795.1. NCBI lineage: Eukaryota > Metazoa > Chordata > Ceratodontiformes > Protopteridae > Protopterus > Protopterus annectens. Next base: position 1,890,138,998 of record NC_056741.1, on the reverse strand, counting down.
TGCATGACCACCATATATAGCCTCCATAACCCTACTGAGAAATTTACCAGATTAAAAAGACAGAGCATACCCTTCACAAAGCCAGATTGTTGGGAGTCATGTCTAACAAGAATTTTGATATCACAATTTATAGGCCAGTTATAGTATGCTCAATTGCTTTACAAATGAGGCTGGTAATGTTGATAGTTATGCAGTTAATCAGGTCATTTGTAAGGCGACCGTTGTGTAGGAGCATCTCTTCTGTTGTGTGCCACTCATCTGGGGTGAAACCAGTAGCCAGACTTAAGTTAGACAGTTTGAGGAGTGTATTTGCAAAGGCATGTTTAACACTATTAATCATTCGGGTATATTATCAGGTCCCATGGAGGAAGTATTTTGGTCTTGGTTAGTAGTTTCAATAAATGAGTTTTAGAGATAACTGGGGGAGTGAGAGATTTAGATATTTTGGGACTTTGAATAATAAAAGTCTTGGGCGAAGTTGGTACTGAATGTGGTTGTAGTTATATTGACAATGTCAATTGGGTCAGAATAAGAGGTGTCACTATGAATAAGTTCTTTTTTTCAATTATTTTTATTGAAATTTTTAAGAACAAAACATTAATATATGATAATAGAAATATAAAACAAATATCCATATCTAAAAGAACAATAGTAAATAAATAAAATAACTATTTACAGTGATGTCTACTATAACACAAACTAAACAGAAAAAGAAATGTGATGAGTAGTTATTAGTTAATTATTAAATTCTGTTTATTCAACAGTTCTTTGAATTTCAGCCATATGTCATATGAAGAGGTGATTCTAGATGGTCTTGTTTTGATTGTGATAAGTTCAAGATGACAAACTTCAGTTGCCAAATGTACAAATTCCTTCATAGGAGGAATAGTGTGTTTCTTCCAGTTCTTTTTGATGAGTTTTATTGCTAATGTTAAGATACTGTATAAAAAAGGGTATTTTATTTTCATGTCACAAGTGGGAATTGTTGTATTAAATAAAATAAGAGTTTTGGTCAGCTTAAATTTATCATTAAAAACAGACTGTAAGAGAGAATTCATACTAGCCCAATATGTTTTTTAAGTTTTGTACAATCATAAAACATATATTGCTAGTCAGATTTAACATTTAGTTTACCTCTCCAGCATTGTATGTCTATATTATACATCAGTTCAACTTTTTTGTATGATAAAGGTTCTACTTAAGAACTTACTAGAGAATATCCTCCACTTCAGTGATGAAGTAGTTTGTTTTGAAGATTGGAGTATTAGTTTTTTTTATCATCGTCACTTGGGGAGTTATTATTAACAAGTCTTAAAATAATCCCAATAGCTTTCTCTGTGACATACTGTTGATTTCTTAAATACTTTATATATTTTAGATAGAAATCCCTTTCCAATTATATTCTGGTGTATTAGAATAATGAGTAAATCAATGAATGTGGGGAAAGAATTTCTAACTATTGGGTCCATTAGATTAATGTTATGTTCAACTAAATGTGTACAGTTTAGAATTTCTAATCACATATCTTTGCTTAACTCAAACTTGTTAATGACATGGTCAACATCTTATAACTTCCCATTGTTGAGACAAGTATAACAGTTTTTTTTTTCTTTAATTGTAGTCATTGTTAAATTCAATATATTAATACTATTTTCAGTATTGGCAGTTGGAAATACAAAGAAAATCCATGGTTTATATTCACAGTTCCTGAAAATGATTTTTTAAAGGAGGTTATTGCTGTATTAATATAATAAGAGTTAACTGGTTTATTTTTGTTTTCAATGAAATAGTCTTTTACTAACAAATGAAATTTATTAGTAGCTATTTTGGTATGATATGATTTTGTTAAATTATTGGATTTACACCAAATACCTCCCTGAATATCTTTCCATTTAGCATTATAGTTGTTATTTAACCAAGAAATTATTTTCTTAACAAGGAATATCATGCTTAATCTGCAAGACCAGTACCACCCAAATGTCCAAGCTCTAATGTGATGGTTTAAAGCCAATCTAGGCTTATTAGGAAGCCAGAAAAAGTTGAGAAACAAATAATTCTACTCTTTTATCATGTTTTAGGGAGTGGGAGGGTTAAAGATTGTATTATATATATTGAATTTTAGGAAACATAATCATTTTAGTTAAGGAGAGTGTCTCTTCCATAGTGAAAAAAATATTCCATTTATTAAGAGTTTGTTTTATGGAATTTAAGTTATTATTGTAATTAAGGGTTGCTATATCCTTAATATTATCAGACAGGATTATCCCTAAGCAGTGATTTTACCATCCTTCATAATGTATTTATGTAATTTCTTATCTATTTTATTAATATAATTAACATGTAGTATTTTAGTCTTATTCTCATGCTCATTAAAACTGAGTCCTGATTTATAATGGAATATTTCTAATGCCGGGAATACTGCAGTAAGAGAAGAATTGCAACCAGTCAAAGTTAATAGGATGTCATCTGCAAATAATTATATTTTGAGGATTAAATCATTATTTGTTAGTATGCCTTTGATGTTTTTATTTGATCTTATATAATTTGCAAAAAGTTGCGTAACTAGAGCAAAAAGCAATGGGGACAGGGGCAACCCTGTTTAGTACCTTTAGTAATCATGATTGATTGGGAAGTATATGAGCCTATCTTAGTGCATGCAAAGGAGTTTTCATAGAGAAGTTTGATTACTTGTAAGAAATTGTTTGAAAAATTATATTTCTCCAATACTAATAGTATATCCAGACTAACAAAAGTTAGTTCTTTTTTTCGAATTATTAGTAAAATCAGTTAATACTATTCTCTTGATATTATCACTGGTGTTCTTGTTCATTATAAACTAATACTGATCATTGTTTATCAACATTGGAAGAAATGGTTTTATTCTAGAGGCATAGATGCCATGAATATTATAATCTGCATTCAATAATTAAATTGGTCTATATGAAGAACATTGTGTTGAGTCCTTAACAGGTTTTAAAATTGAGGATATTAGGGTATATTTCTAGGATGGTGGTACTTTTGTAAGTCCTTTAACTATTGAAAATGCCGCTATTAAAATATCAACACATCCCTAGTCATCATGTTGTATAGTTCAGGTATTACACCATCATTGCCAGGTGCCTTATTTGGATTTAATTTAGTAATTTGAATTTTGAGTTCAGACATTGATAAAGACTTGTCATTTATTATTATTATTTGATCCTCTGTCTGATAGTCTGTTTTCAGTATATATTTTTAAATGTTTTCATTAGATCTTGTGCATCCATTGTTAGTTTGTGTTGATTAATCTTATTACAATGAGTCCTGAAAACAACCTGAATATCTTTTATTTCAGTAACCTTTTTACTGTTAGAGGAGTATAATTTTTGTGGTTAGATTTAACAGTCATTTTTGTTCTAGTAGCCAATTTATGATGGATTTAGGATTTATGGATAAATTAGTTATTTTAATAATTTCTAAATTTATCTTAGTTTTATCTTGTAAAATGTCTAAATATTTACTGTTTAAGCTATTTATCTCTTCTAAGCTATTATTTCTTTTTTGACTATCTAATTTTAGATAAATTGGGAGGGTGGCCTAATGGTTAAGGTGTTTGCCTTACAAATACAAGGTGCAGGGTTTGAGTCTCACAAGGGATAATTGGCTAGGCTTAAAATGGCTCGCAAGGGCAGTTAGGTTCGGCTATCTATGAACCTATTAACTTATCAGTTTTCTCCTGTAAATCTATCCATTCTTTGCCCCATTGTTTCTTTTTTTTTTGGCTTGGTCCAGAACTTAATATATAGCACAGTGGATTGATCAACACATAAAGGGTGGTTTAACAAACAACATTAATATATGTAAAGATTCATGGCATTTCCTGGAATTGATTAACACTATACCTTATAGCGAAACAGAGTTGTTCGTGACCATTGATGGACACAATGTATTCTCTGTAATACCACAAGAAGAAGGTCTGCAGTGATTTGAACAACAGTTATATAATAATGGTAATTTAAGTAACACCACAGTAAATGGATGTGTCACATTGATGGATGTGGTCTTGAAAAATAATTGTATTTATTTTGAAGGACAAACCTATAGGCAAATAACAGGTGTAACAATGGGGGCCGCATGTGCCCCTAGTTTTGCTAACTATGTCATGGCCTATTGGGAAGCAGAATATATTTTTACAAGTGAATATGCCGGTTGCTGGTCGCAGTATATTAGGTTTTTGGATGTTGTGTTAATTTTTGGTTAGCTAACGAATAAAGACTAAATTAATTTTTGATGTATATTAATAATACAGTTGATTTTTAAAATTTTCATCACATTATGATGAGCATAAAAATTCTTTTTTAGATGTTGAAATAGGGAAGGATACTTCCAATAATTGTTTTTATTCTACAATTTACAGGAAGCCTACGTTTTCTAATAGGATTTTGCATTATTCATGCTGACATCCTAGATATCAAAAAAGGCAGTGGTTGAAGGCCAGCTATTTCATATGGCAAGAATGGTATCAAATATAGATAATTTTTATTTGGAGATCAATAACGTATTAGATATGTTTCGGAGGAGAGGTTATTCTGAACAATTTATATTTTATATATATATATATATATATATATATATATATATATATATATATAAAATGAAGCTGTTACTGAAAGGAATAATGGGGTTTATACACCTATTTTGGGGGGGGGTGTATCTAACCAATTGGTTAATCAACGTAGTATGTATAGGGATAGTTTCATTACAACCTTTACTTTGGAGAGTCGTTCCATATTTGAATGTATACACAAAAATTGGGAAGTGTTTTTGAAGGGTGTTGAGTTGGTAGAAAAAGTGGGTGATAAACTCTTGGTGGTTTACAGAAAGGGTAAATCACTAAAAACTTGTTTGGAGAAGAGGTTCAAAGTTATATCACAAGCTGAAAGGTCTGATTACGATACTGGAAGTTGTTCTTCGTGTCATTACATTAATGGTGCTGATAGTTTTAGTATTAATAACAAGATGTATAATATAAAAGGTTGTTTTTCTTGTAATACATCGAATGTTGTTTATTTAGCCCAATTTAATCAATGCTCCGCATTCTACATTGGGAAAACTAGCAGGCAATATGAAAGACGTATATATGAACATATTTTGGATATAAGAAATAAAAAAGTCTAACAGTGCTCTTTATAAGCAACATGATACTCATAGTTTTAATTTTTTAATAATCAAGCAAGTTAAAAAAGATCCACAGGGATGGGCAATTGATGAACATTTAGATAAATGTGTGCTGAGATGGCAGTTGATGGTGAATGCCCACAATTACCCAGGGCTCAATGATGCTTGCCTATTAACTATTAGTTCATTATTAAAATTGAAATTTTATGGTGCTACTTAGGTTGAATATTTAATATTTTATTGATATAGCATATGTTTTTGTATTATATGGAATTTAGTAACATATTTATTGGCTGTGATTTAACATGTGACACACTCTGAGGGGTATATATGGGTGTGGTTGTTAATGGTTCATTGTTCTGATGAAGTTATATTGAACGAAAGTGCTTAACCAATAAAGAATTTGCCTCTGTGGAAGGTGGTTCACTGGTCTGTGCGACAATTTGTTATAAGTACTTTTCTCCTTTGGACTCATGATTTGCACCACAATTACAGCAGTTGACCATGAAACTGGATATGGGCACATGCTTTGAGTTTGCTGACTCACTCTTTTGCTTTACTGAGACTGTCCGTACTCTGGAATTTGCTAGAAAACTACTGGGTTTCTCTGTGACTGTTGCAAGGCTTACAGTTGCTGTCATGTGCATGGGCCTGTTTCTTTTAACCACGTGCTGCATACTATCAACGTGAGCACTAGAAAATACTGGAAGCATTCGTTTCTCATTTGCAAGCATATTTGTGTGCTTTTCTGTGAGCTCATATATCTGACAAATCTCAATGGCCTTATTCAAAGTTAAATCACTGTCGCAAAACAAAATCTTTGTCATAGCATCATCTTTAATACCATGCACAAGTCTGTCTTTTATCAACTTATCCCTTAAATCACCAATTCTGCATGTTTTAGCCTTGAGAAACAAAGCTGTTACGTATGCTGCAAAAGTTTCCCCAGGCTTTTAATCTCTTGTGTAAAATAAGTCCCTTTCCATTGTAATATTCGTTGGGGGGGGTTACACATTTCTCTGAATTTACATTTTGAGCACTCAGGGTCTTCCCCTGACTCAGTCGGTACAACTGTAAGATGTTTTTTCCCCTCTGCTGCAAATACAGCAGGTGCATACACAAATGAACGCTGTCTTTCTGTGGCTTCTGAACCAGCTAAATTAAGCAGAATAAATGCCTTTGTATGTTATATTTATCAGAAAATACAGCTTATATGGAAATATTGTACTCTTGCCTCAAACACTTTCCAATTCTCTGCAGCATTACTGTCAAATACAAGTGGACCAGGTTTTTGAAATCCTTCTACTATGCCAACAAATTATGCCCAAACACACTGAAAATGGCCCTTGTCATTATGTATGGATAAACTGTTCTGTGAGCTTGTAATAACATTCAAATGCACAATAAACTCTTCAAAATACTGTACTTTGCGAAATATGCTTTGAAATGGCTGTATTTTGTGAAATAACTGTACTGTAATACTGCACAAACATGCAAACTCTTGGTATACTTTGAATATCTTGAATAGCTTTAGTTAATGTGAAAAAAGTACACACTTTAAGCTACTTCGGAAAAAATGTGTTTGTTTTCCTTATTTTATTCATTTTATGTGATTCGAATTTTAAAACATTTTCTGTAGTTATCTGAATAATTTTCAGTATGTCATAGTTTCGGACATTTCTTTTACTTAGAAATTCGTTTAGAACATTCTGAGTGCTTTGTTTTGTATTTTGTTAATAAGAAATCATTTAAGTAAGCTTTGATACCTGAAATACATTTCTGACCTGATTTTGCAAATAAAACATGCAGTGAGGATAATTCACTCCTTTATATTCCTCCATCTTTAATTGAGCGCCTTTACGGTCCAAAGTCAGAATTTCTGGATCCCACTTCTGACACCATATCACTCATCTTATTTCTCATTAAAGATGAACAGGCGGGGTAATTCATTTACATGCTTTATTACACAGAAACACATCAGGATGGATAGCAGTAGTACAAAATATAAACAAACTGATTAGCTGACAGACTACACAGACAGAAATGCTTACATCTCAACAGCTTACTACAAAATGGCAGGCTTGCATGTGCTCAGTGTTTTCACACTTGTGCAAGCCCCTAGAACGCTTCTTAAAGCTGTGCACACTTATTGATCCACAGGTGTGGTGTCAGATTTGTCCCCATTTCGATCCATGCGTCTCCTCGCTACTCTGTTTCAGTGTGTTTCTCCGATCCGACCAGGGATTTCAGATTCCCAGTATCCTAGGTACCTGAGAGAGTTGAAGTCTGACAGCTTTCTTCCTCAACTCCAACAGCTACCCTGACTAGCTCTGCTGCAATTTTGTTAAATCAGAGTGGGTCTCAGATCCATGGTGTCAGGGTCAGATCCAAGGAGGAGGGGTTTGGCTCTGTTTTTCTCAGACCTGTCCCTTCCTCTCGGTGCTTTGGCCCTTGACAGCTTGGGTCCAATTCTGTCTGGAGACCACTGATCAGGAGTTGTTCCTGGCCTTGCTTCCTTGATAGTTTTGGCTTTGAGGGAGATGGAGGGAGTTTCTCCAGGTCTGTTGGCTTTCCAAATTGTGAAAAGAATACCTGGCCGACCAACTGCTACAGTATCAGATAGAATCACTCAACAAAAAGAAACTGTACCTGAACCACGAGATGTACCACTATATACTGTTTATTTGCAAGCACAAAGTACTTTCACAGACTGCACTGCTTCATCAGGCAAAGGACTAAAAGAAGTATGAACAGGCTTTATATTCATGACTAATTAATGTGAATATCAGTTGAAAGTAAATGAGGAATTAAACACAAACAATTAAAGATTTAAAGTGAAATGCACAGATATAAGCACCCATATATAACTTATTACAGAAATACAATAAAATCACTTGATACAAGTACGTAAAAATGTCAGTTCAGGCTGATCAAGCAGTGTGGTCTGTGAAAGTACTTTGTACTTGCAAATAAACAGTATATAGTGGTACGTCTTGTAGTTCTGGTACAGTTTCTTTTTCTATTTGTTGAGTGACTATCTGATACTGTACCAGTTTGTTAGCCAGGTATTCTTCTTTTCATTATTTTATTCACTGCCTGTTTATCTCATCAAGCATAAAGTGTACCTTTGTACTGCCATCTACTAATAATGTGTTCCATAAATCAGTTTAACATATACAAGATTTAAACGAAATTAATGAAAATCCACTCTTGCAAGACTTTCCATCAAGTGTGGCTGATAATGACTCAGCTACAACTGTTGCGATATCAGTGCATGAGTTTAAAACTAAAGTTTGGCAACTTGAGAATATGATGTATAGTTTTAAGAGGCTACAATGGTAACACCTCTCATTTTCGGCATACATTAATTAAAAAATTATTCCAAGGGGCAAATGTATTCTTAAGATGCCCACCTACAGGGACACCTATCTGGATTTGCTGAGAACGAGGCAGCATCTTAATTTAAATTTATCTTTTTAATACATGCCCCTTATGAATGAGTACTTTGAGCTGATTGAGAACAAGTACAAGGATGATATTTTTAAATTGTTTGACAAGCTTACCAACTCAATTGAAAACAACATACACTCAACACTGCTGAATAATACATTAGATAAACTCACATGGTATGAAAATCATCTGATTGAGAGTAAAAAGAGCAAGTTAAAGCGTGATCTGAATGATTTTCGAACCGGTAATGTTTTTGCCTGGCCTAATCCCATACACACCAATCAGAGTGAGACTTCAGGAATGCATAACACCAATGACACTGCAGAGAACTCCTCCGCTAAAGTGGATGATGTAAAGTCTAGTCTTCCGTTACATGGAACCGAGGCAGAAGTTCCCACACTGCAGACTACAGTTAGTCGAGCTTCCGAGAAGACCAATAACTCTTCTAATACAGTTGTAGATGCTGCTCTTGTTTCAACATTGGATCCACTGGAGTATCCGATAGATACAACTAAAAATGTAAATGGATATGTTAATACCGTCCGTAAAAACCACTGAAAGCACTAATATGGATTTTTTTTTTATACAATCCAATGGAGGTTTATCCAATTCTGCCCAAAAGGAAACATTTCAACAGTCAACGCGAACGCAAGAAGAGCAGTGCATAATCAATACAGGTACTGTTTATCCCAATATCATTTTCAACTTGCTGGACTATTTATTAACTGAACATGAAATTAAAGTGTTAAAATAAAGGGCTGACATTCATACCAGCAGCCACTGTGTTTCATAAACTTTAACTGACTTTAAACTATTTAATCTGAAGTTGTTAATCTTCTTCCTATTCATCACTGATGGGTTAGGTTCCGAGCCCTTGGAACCGAGTCAGCCTTATACCAAGCTTGCGTGCACCAAAAACTCTTGAGCTAAGCTGCTACCCACAATGCACTTTACTGAGTTAACTCAGATCTCATTTGCCGCACAGCCATATAGCAGCGTTTCACCGAGCTCTCCAGTTAAATGATTTATGTTATACATTTACAAGTTTTTGTAAAAGTTTTTTTCTTGTTTATAGGTTGTTCTTTGATATCTTTATATTCTCAGCTCTACCCACAGGTATCCCTTTCATACCATTGTTGGTATTTTGAACTTTCTACCCTTGTGGTATCTTATTACCATTGCTGGTATTTTCTCTCTCTTTACTTCATTTTCTCCACTTTCCTCACTCTTTTCCTTTTGTGTGAGTGTGCGCACTGTTATGTCTGAGAAGAAGGGAACTACGGGGTTTAAATACCGCTCTTCGTGCAGCGGTAAACTTCCGAATAGCGACCTTCATGAAGACTGTGTGTACTGTTTGGGGGTTCCGCATTTGTCGGCGAAACAGCCATGTGATATTTGTGATAGCTTCAGTCAGCTAATGATGAATGAACTTCGGAATAAATTGATTTTCAAGGGCCTGCTTGCATCGCCTTTTTCGGAGGCTATTTCTGCGACGGAGGTCTCATCCCCTCCTTCTGTGGACAAAAAAAACGTCCTCACTCAGACCCCCCTTCACTGGCCAGTGACAGAGGTAAAAGCCATAAGCATAACGCCCAAAAGTCTTCCTCCGAGCACCGTACTGCCTCCTCGGTTCCGACTACATCGGTTCCGAGTTCGGCTCCAGCTAAGCTTACCGAGATCGCCTCATTGGCACCTACCCCGGCACCGATAACTACGGCACCATCTACTAGCTCGGTTCCGATCAGTTTGTCTGTTTCTGTCTCGGCACCGACATCGCCCACCTCTGTTCCGATGTCTTTTCTGACAACAACTTCGGAACCGGTTTTGACATCCACCCCTGTTGCGACTTCGGCCCCAAGAAAGTTCTCAGCTCCAACCATACCTTTGTTGCCAGTTTCTAAATTGGAATCGTCGGTGCCGTTCTGTGATACACCACGGACCCGATATTCGTCTGTGGACCCTTTTGCCAGACAAGCTTGTAGCCCCTTTTTGGACTGGCCTGATTCCCCTTCGGGGCATTGGTAAGATCCACCAGGAGTCTTTCAGAATTGGATGTGGTGTGCCTTTTTGACCAGCTGCTGACCGCCAGGGGAATTTCAAATTTGCCCAGACCCTATCCCACTCCAGTCTTTGGGTCTATTACTCCAGCGACCCCTACATTCTCTCCTCCCTTGGATCCCTTGGTTCCAGGGCTCATATATCTGATGTTTTCTAGAGGACCCCCTTCCTCGGCGCTGACAATGACAGTGTCTGAGTCCCATTTGGTTGTCTGTTCCATCGGAACCCACCCTCCCTGAATCTCATGATTGGGGGGGGGTGGAACCTCCGGTTCCGGTCTCGGTTCCAACTGTGTTGTCGGTCCTGGCCTTGGATCCGAGGGTGACTGCTGCTCCGAGTTTGCTTGAGGCTCTGTCCCGGTGGCAGACCGTGTGGAGCGTGGTGTGACCCTGGTTTCGATTTTGTCTTCTTCGTTTCCGGGCTCCCACTCCTCTTTGGGCTGGCCCACATTCCGGGTGATGGAAAGGGTGCTTGCTTCTAGCAATCCTACTACGTTGGTTATCCCCCCAGATGTTAGAGAATAAGTACAAGGATGATATTGTTAAATTGTTTGACGAGCTTACCAACTCAATTGAAAAAAACATACACTCAACACTGCTGAGTAATACATTAGATAAACTCACATGGTATGAAAATCATCTGGTTGAGAGTAAAAAGAGCAAGTTAAAGCATGAGCTGAATGATTTTCGAACTGGTAATGTTTTTGTTTGGCCTAATCCCATACGCACCAATCGGAGTGAGACTTCAGGAATGCATAACACCAATGACACTGCAGAGAACTCCTCAGCTAAAGTGGATGATGTAATATCTAGTCTTCCGTTACATGGAACCGAGGCAGATGTTACCACACTGCAGACTGCAGTTAGTCGGGCTTCCGAGAAGACCAGTAACTCTTCTAATACAGTTGTAGATGCTGCTCTTGTTTCAACATTGGATCCACTGGAGTATCCGATAGATACAACTAAAAATGTAAATGGATATGTTAACACCGTCAGTAAAAACCACTGAAAGCACTAATATGGATTTTTTTTTATACAATCCAATGGAGGTTTATCCAATTCTGACCAAAAGGAAACATTTCAACAGTCAACGCGAACGCAAGAAGCGCAGTGCATAATCAATACAGGTACTGTTTATCCCAATATCATTTTCAACTTGTCGGACTATTTATTAACTGAACATGAAATTAAAGTGTTAAATAAAGGGCTGACATTCATACCAGCAGCCACTGTAAGTGTTTCATAAACTTTAACTGACTTTAAACTATTTAATCTGAAGTTGTTAATCTTCTTCCTATTCATCACTGATGGGTTAGGTTCCGAGCCCTTGGAACCGAGTCGGCCTTATACCAAGCTTGCGTGCACCAAAAACTCTTGAGCTAAGCTGCTACCCGCAGTGCACTTTACTGAGTTAACTCAGATCTAATTTGCCGCACAGCCATATAGCAGCATTTCACCGAGCTCTCCAGTTAAGTGATTTATGTTATGCATTTACAAGTTTTTGTAAAAGTTTTTTTTCTCGTTTATAGGTTGTTCTTTGATATCTTTATATTCTCAGCTCTACCCACAGGTATCCCTTTCATACCATTGTTGGTGTTTTGAACTTTCTACCCTTGTGGTATCTTATTACCATTGCTGGTATTTTCTCTCTCTTTACTTCATTTTCTCCACTTTCCTCACTCTTTTCCTTTTGTGTGAGAGTGTGTACTGTTATGTCTGAGAAGAAGGGAACTACGGAGTTTAAATACTGCTCTTCGTGCAGCGGTAAACTTCCGAATAGCGACCTTCATGAAGACTGTGTGTACTGTTTGGGGGTTCCGCATTTGTCGGCGAAACACCCATGTGATATTTGTGTTGGCTTCAGTCAGCGGATGCTGAATGAACGTCGGAATAAATTGATTTTGAAGGGCCTGCTTGCATCGCCTTTTTCGGAGGCTATTTCTGTGACGGAGGTCTCATCCCCTCCTTCTGTGGACAAGAAACATCCTCGCTTGGACCCCTCTTCACCGGCCGGTGACAGAGGTAAAAGCCATAAGCATAATGCCCAAAAGTCTTCCTCCGAACACCGTACTGCCTCCTCTGTTCTGACTACATCGGTTCCGAGTTCGGCTCCAGCTAAGCTTACTGAGGTTGCCTCATTGACACCTACCACAGCACCGATAACTGCGGCATCATCTACTACCTCGGTTCAGATCAGTTTGTCTGTTTCTGTCTCGGCACTGACGTCGCCTACCTCAGCTCCGATGTCAGTTCTGACAACAACTTCAGAACCGTTTTTGACATCCACCCCTGTTGCGACTTCAGCTCCAAGCCCGTTCTTGGCTCCAGCCATACTTTTGTTGCCGGTTTCTAAATTGGAATCGTCGGTGCCATTCTGTGATACACCACGGACCCTATATTCATCTGTGGACCCTTTTGCCAGTCAAGCCTGCAACCCCTTTTTGGACCGGCCTGATTCTCCTTCAGGGGCATTGGCAAGATCCACCAGGAGCCTTTCAGAATTGGATGTGGTGCACCTTTTTGACCAGCTGCTGACCGCCAGGGGAATTTCAAATTTGCCTAGACCCTATCCCACTCCAGGCTTTGGGTCTATTACTCCAGCGACCCCTACATTCTCTCCTCCCTTGGATCCCTTGGTTCCAGGGCTCATATATCCGACGTTTTCTAGAGGACCCCCTTCCTCGGCACTGACAACGACAGTGTCTGAGTCCCCTTTGGTTGTCTGTTCCGTCTGAACCCACCCTCCTTGAATCTCATGCTTCGGGGGTGGAACCTTCGGTTCTGGTCTCTGTTCTAACTTGTCAGTCCTGGCCTCGGATCCGAGGTGACTACTGCTCCGAGTTTGCTTGAGGCTCCGTCCCGGTGGCAGACCATGTGGAGCATAGTGTGACCCTGATTCCGATTTTGTCTTCTTCGTTTCCGGGCTCCCACTCCTCTTCGGGCTGGCCCACATTCCAGTTGATGGAAAGGGTGCTTGCTTCTAGCAATCCTCCTACGTCGGTTATCCCCCCAGATGTTCATCATGTTTCATTGTTGCAGTCATTACATTTGGGTAATCTGCTGGCAGGTTGCTCTCAGTCGGCCTGATTAACAAAGTCTTGGGTCCCGCGTCGGTTGCTGTCCCTTCTTCCATGACGCCAGGTCTTCAGGGGTATAAAACACGCAGCCGATGCCATTACATCAGTCTTTCTTGCCACACGGTGCCCGAAGCAAAAGCAGTTCGCAAGTGCTGGTCGGACGACTCCTGAAATTTTCATTTTCGAGTTTCAGAACCGCAGTCTTCAATTTAAAGCTAAGTACTCCGTTGGGGAAACTTTTTCTTGCTCCTTACCGATGTCAGTAAAAGTTAATAATTGTATTACTTGTGGGAAGCAAATACCTAATAAGGATTTTCATTTGTACTGTATTCCTTGCCTAGGCCCTGACCACGACGTACCTTGCTGCCGGTTTTTTACTTTATTTAATCAGCGCACTATCCGTCGTCAGTACATTTTTGCTTCAAAATATTTCGGTTCATGATTTAATTATCCAGAAATGACATTGGTTAGCCATCCGACTACCGGAATACCGAAAAAACGCAAAGAAAATGACAGAGACAGGACATTGAGGTCCAGAACTGCCAATGACGCTTCTCCTAAGCCAGTTGCCAGTTCGCCGGTACTCAGCGAGGCGCTTTCGCAGCCCCTGATACCAACTACTTCTGGTTCTCAGGCCTCTACCGAGACCCATTCGGAGTCCGGTATGCCATGAGATGCTTCACATATGGAACCCGCGGATGTCTGTACCTTGGATGGGTCTGTAGCCGCTGAGCAGGCACCAGCTTCTGAGGGTGTATTCAGGCCTACAGACTTGCATATTAAACCGACTCCAACTTCAGTGCTAAGGCCTAAATCTCGATCTATGTCTAATAAACCGACTCCCAGGCCACATGTTCAGGCCCCTATGCCTAAAAAACAAATGATCAAAATGTCTGAAGATTCAATTACTCTAATCAGGGGTAGTCAAACCCCCCCCCCCCCCTCCAGGAGGCCTAGGATTGAATTTGACTATGACTCTTCTGAACAGGACTCTGTTTCTTCTGACTCTTCTAATGATCTGGATATGTCCATACCTACCTATGAGGACTCTGATGCAGAGGATTCCATTCCCTCTGCTTCTCCGCCTGAGGATTTCTCTTTTGGGGAAACTTTACATACCTTAAGGTAGCATTTCCACTGGGAAAGTCAGGATTTCTCTGAATCCAAAAAGAGGCTTAGGGATTTCCTTCTTCATCCTCAGCATAGGCCTTTGGCTATACCTCCAGTGCTAGATATTGTTGATGTGTTTTCGGAATCCAGTATGGCCCCTGATTCCTTGCCTCCAGCCCCTAGCAAACCAGACAGGTACTACAGGGTTCCCGAGTCCCACAAATTCCTTTTCAAAAATCCTGTTGCGGACCCTGAAACCATTTTTCAGGGGCCCAAGGGCATTAAAGCTTCTACTGCTAAAAATCCTACCCCTTCTGATAGAGACTCCAGGGCACAGGATAGATGGGTTAAAAAGGTTTATACTTCTGCAGCCTTGGCAATCAGGGCTTTAAACTGTCAATTCCATATGCTAAAATATCAACAGGATATCATGGGACTGCTTAAACAGAAAATTATGTTGATTTCTGACTGTGTGGAGAATAAAGATTTGCAGGATTTATTGCATTCAGCTGAGCACATTGGCAAACATACTTTGCAATGTGGTTTTGATTATTTAGAGGCCTCTTGTAGGGCTGCTGTTACTGGGTCTGTGCTTAGAAGGCATGCTTGGCTTAAGGAGCAATCTCTGCCTGATCTTGTTAAAGCAAAACTTTTGGATGCTCCTTTACAGCAGGACCACTTATTTGGCAATATGGCTGAAGAAGTTCTAAAAAAGATGGAAGATAAAGCTAAATCTATGCAAACTGTAAAATATTTCTTACAAGTGCAACCTCCTAGATTTAGTAGGCATTGGCCTACTAAGAAGTGGTCCTTTCCAGCTCCTTCCAGAGCCACTACAGCCAAACCCAGACATTCCAAAACCACCAGATTTCAGTCCCAAGGGACTTTCAGAACTAAGCAATGGGGTGCTTCCACTTCCAAATCCGGAAACAACAAGGCACCACCCTATGGTAAACAGTCTCAATGACTTCCCTTTGAAATTACCAAGCACTTACCTCTTAGCAGCCCCTTTGGGGGGGAAAGTGGCTCTTCATTCAAAAAACTGGCAACTTATTACCCAGGACAAATGGGTTTTAAATAAAGTGTCCCAGGTATACAGATTTTATTTCCACACGCTGCCAACTTCAAACGGGTGGCCAGACCTGCCCCCAAATCAGTGGGCAGAGGCTCAGAAACAAGTACTTTCCCTCCTAAACATGGGGGGCTATTCAACTAGTACCAGAAGAGGAAAGGAGACAAGGTTTCTATTCCAGACTTTTCCTGGTACCCAGAAAAGACAAATCATGGTGTCCAGTTCTGGACCTGTCTACTCTAAACACCTTTCTGGACATTCCAAAATTCAAGATGCTGACTCTTCACCATTTACTTCCTATGCTAGGCAAGGATGCCTGGTTGGCAACTCTCGACTTAAAAGAGGCTTACCTGCATATCCCAATAAGGGAATCTTGCAGAAGATTCCTATGTTTCAAAGCATGTTGCATGCATTATCAGTTCTCTGCACTGCCCTTTGTCTTGTCTGCTGCGCCCAGGGTATTCACAAAGTGCCTGGCTCCAGTAATTGCATTTTGCAGGCAAAGAAATATTCAAATATATCCATACCAGGACGATTGTGTAATTCAGGCAGAAAACCAGGCCATTCTTCTAAAACATCTGGCGTTTGTAAAAAGACTTCTAACCTGTCTAGGGTACACCATAAACGAAAAGAAATCCCAACTGGTACCCTCTCAAAAATTTACATTCCTGGGTGCAAGCTTGAATACAACTGCCCAGATGGCTTTCCTTACGCCAGAAAAGCAAATTCATTTGGAGAGTTGCTTCAAACAGGTGGCCACAAAAACCCTGCTATCTGCAAGGCAAATACTGCAAACCTTGGGGTTCATGGCCTCATGCATTCTTTTAATTCCATATGCAAGACTGCATATGAAGAAACTTCAGTGGTACTTAAAAGGTGTATGGAGTCAACATTGTCACAGCCTGGAAACAGTGATTCCTATCATACCTTTGTCTGTGCCTAGAGTTCCTATGGTGGGCAGAGGCCTGCCACCAAAACAAGGGACTGCCATTCACACCACCCCCTGCCGCTAAAACCCTAACTACAGATGCATCAGACTATGCATGGGGGGCTTATCTGGTAGGGAAGCGCATTCAGGGCAAATGGAGCCCAAATCAAAAGCACCTTCATATCAATCAAAAAGAAATGCTAGCTGTACAGAATGCACTGACAGCCTTCAAGGACTGCCTTCATCCAGGACAATTACTGATAAAGACGGACAACACCACGGTTATGTGGTACATAAGCAGGGGGGTACACATTCCTACCCCCCTGCAGACTAGCCATGGCATTGTGGAACACGGCCTTGAGCTACCAAGTACAACTACAAGCTCAATTCCTGCCAGGAAAGCGGAATGTTCTGGCAGATGAACTAAGCTGAAATCTCATAGACCCTCACGAATGGAAACTGGAACCATGGATTTTCAACATGTTGCCATGCAAATGGGGGAGCCCAGACATAGATCTTTTTGCCTCACCCCAGAACTACCAGTTGGACAAATTTTGCACAAGACCTCATCACAAAAAAAGCCTGGAAAGTGGATGCTCTGTCCTTCAGCTGGAAAAACCAGCTGGAAAAACCTATCAGTCTATGCCTTTCCCCCTCTGCCTTTGCTCTCCAAAGTTCTACTAAAAGTCAAACAGGACAAACCAAAAATGATTTTGATTGCTGCAGACTGGCCTCACCAACACTGGTACCCACTCCTGCGCAGTGTGTCACACAGTTCTCTGTGGCACCTGCCTCAGGCACCTTCCTTACTGTCTCAGCAGGAGAACCAAATTCTGCACCCTCAGCTTCAAACACTGAATCTTGCAGCTTGGTTAATCACTTAAATTCACCCTTAGCATCCCTCAGCAAACCTGTGGTGGATGTCATTTTGGAGGCGGGAAGACCCAGTACTAGCAAATCTTATGCTGACAAATGGAAAATATTCTGTGCCTGGAATCAATGTCAAGGGATGAACACAGCAGTGCCCAATTTACCTCAGATTTTGCATACTTAACTGAGATGCTTTACAAGGGCCTGTCTTTTTCATCCATACAAATCCATGCCTCAGCCATTTCAGCTCATTACAACACAGACCCCCCCCCTTCTCTCATCCTCTTCTAAAGCAGTATCTCAGAGGGGCCAAAAACTTGAGACTACCCAGGAGAGCTCCAACCCCTGCCTATGACCTTAACTTTGTATTGGAGAAACTCATTCTACCTCCTTTTAAGCCAGCTGCAACTGCAGACTTTAAATTTCTTTCCTGGAAAACAGCCTTCCTTTTAGCAATCAGTTCAGCTAGAAAGATATCGGAATTACAGGCCCTTATGGCAGTGGAGCCTTTCATCATCTTTCATGCGGACAGGGTGTCACTCAGGACTAATCCATCATTCATGTCCAAGGTGGTATCCAGTGTGGCTCTTAATCAGTCCATTAATTTGCCAACTTTTCTTTCCCAATCCACAGAACAAGGGAGAACGGATTCTGCATTCATTGGATGTACACAGACAACTTAGATTCTACTTGGATAGGATTAAATCTCGAAGAAAATCTGAACAACTGCTGGTGGCATTTGCTGCAGGGGCGCAGAGGGCAAGGCTATTTCAAAGCAAACCATTTCTAAATGGATAAGTCATTGTATTCGTTTCTGTTATAAGCACCATGGAAAACCTATCCCCCAGGGGATCAGATCTCATTCCACCAGGGCTGCATCTACTTCAGCAGCCTTTCTCAGAGGTGTTCCTACCAGGGATATTCTAGAAGCTGCTACCTGGAGTTCAGTTCATACTTTCACCAAGCATTATCGCTTACCAATTTTCTCTAAATCCAGAGCTGGCTTTGCCACTGCTGTTTTGCAGGGCCTTATAGCTGGTCCTAATGCTGTATAAATCCATCCTCCCAACCTTAGGTTTGGGAATCTACCCAAATGTAATGACTGCAACAGTGAAACATGACGAACATAGTACAGTTGTGTACACTTACCATAAATGTAGATGTTCGAGTGTATTCACTGTTGCAGTCCTGGTTACCCTCCCTCCAGCCCCCTGTTTTTCTTTTACTATATCTCTTCTTTCTTTTATTATGCTTAAAAATCTTTTTGGTGTATTTGCTTTTGTTTGGAGGTATATTTTTGTGTTTCTAATATATATATATATATATATATATATATATATATATATATATATATAGGGTCTATATTATATCATCGAACACTTAAAAAAGCGAATGCTGATTGATCGACCTAATTTAAGTGAAAGCTTACAATCTCGAACTGTCAGATCAGCGATTTGTTTTTCCCCAGGGAAAAAAATCGCTGATCCAAAACACATACACACAACACAAGCACACCAAACAAACAGAAATCCACACACATACACCTAAAATCTGATACCTAACCCTACACTAAACTATGCACACACCACTAACTACCCACTTACCCACTTACCTTAACCCAAACCCTAACCCTAAGGTCCGTCTATATCGCACACTCACCTCACCCGCTCCCTAACCCTAACTCACTTAAATCTGCCCTAACCCTCATGTCCACTCAATCGCACACACACCTATCCCGAGCCCTAACCCTAACTCACCTAAATCACCCTAACACTCACATCCACACAATCGTACACTTACCTGAATCCGACCGGTAACTTTCCACCATAACACTGAAAATACCAAAGCAACAGAAATGGACAACCAAATTCTTTCCCTAGGAAAAAAATTGAGTTTCTGCTGCTTCAATATTTTGCAGTTTCGCGAAAATAAGTTCGATCAATCAGTGTTCGCTTTTTTAAGCGTTTGAGGATATAATATAGACCCTATATATATATATATATATATATATATATATATATATATATATATATATATATAATATCTATATTGCTCCCCATTTGGGGGGCACCTGACATGTGGGGCAAGAAAAACTGATGTGATGGCGTCGGCTGCATGTTTTACACCCCTGATGACCTGACGTCATGGAAGAAGGGACAGCAACCGACGCAGGACCCAAGACTTTTTTTATCAGGCCGACTGAGGGCAGCCTGCCAGCAGATTACCCAAATGTAATTACTGCAACCATGAATACACTCGAACATCTACATTTATGGTAAGTGTACACAGCTGTACTTTCCTTCTGAGCCACAGCTGTCAAAGGCCACCCTCCCAGGACTGTGAGAGCACAAGGCCCAGGAAACCCCTGTCCAGGGTATTTCCCTTTCTGAATCTTCTTCGGATGCTCCCACCGAAGAACCCCCTTGGAAATGGGCATGTAAGAGGAAACACATGGACTCCCCAGAGGAGTTTCTCACGGAAGATACGGACTACGATGATGGGGAAGGATCCCCACGGTCGCCCCCTTCGAAGCCATCATGGAAGTCGTGAAACAGAGGGGTGACTGGAAGCCCTCCAACCCTACCTTGGAGGAATCCTAATTCCTGCAGGCTTTTCGCTCTCGGCCCTCTACTTGGGTGACCCCTCCCGCCGATGAGTTGGTTAAGCTCATCGTTCAGCAGGCATGGGAAGAATCCGGACACTGTTGAGGCCATCCCTAGGAGATCAGATAAGGTACTCTCCCCTCCAGAGGATCAACCCCATTGGGGTGGCAGCCACGTAAATGGACCTTGCGGAAGAGAGTCCTGCTGTTTACCCACCCAACAGAGAGTCCCGGGCAGTGGACAGGTTAGGGAAGCGAGTTTTTGCATCAGCAACCTTTGCAGTTAGGTCTCTGAACTTTTTGGCACATTTTACGAGGCTCCAGAGAGATCTTATCTCCGAACTCTCCGGAACCCTCGTGGGCCAAGTATTGGATGAAGCACGAGATAAAGTTGCTTCCCAACTTGCCACCCTAGAGTCAATATGTAATTCATCCATGAGGTTGCTGTCACACGCAGCCGAAGGAGCGGCTAGAGCTGCAGGTGCAGACCTAGTCATGAGATGCCACGCCTGAATGCGCATTTGTGACCTCGCAGACTCCTTCAAGTCTTCCTTTTTAAATGCCCCTATCGAACCATCAGCTCTGTTCGGTGCTAAGGTCAAGGATACATTAGCCAGGTGCGAGCAGGATGGGAAGACCTTGTCTGCCATTGGCCTACGCTTCTCCAAACCTCAGCGTTCCTTCTCCAGGAATCAGAGGAGCGGAAAGATGTGGCACAAGAAGTCTCAAGGTCCTTTCCGTGACACACGTGGTAAAGACTCCTCCAGAGGCAGAGAGGGTTCCAATAATAGAAGACGCCACTTTCGGGGCAGAGGGGGTCCTCGGAACCAGGGCTCCAGAGATTCCTTCTCGGGTAGACCGTATCAGCGCTGCCCGAT
Organism: Protopterus annectens; assembly: GCF_019279795.1. Taxonomy (NCBI): domain Eukaryota; kingdom Metazoa; phylum Chordata; order Ceratodontiformes; family Protopteridae; genus Protopterus; species Protopterus annectens. Next base: position 1,890,117,797 of record NC_056741.1, on the reverse strand, counting down.
TGCTTTCCTCTGGAAGCAGTCGGACAGTGTTTTTCTCTGCACCAAGCTGCCTGGCTTTCTATTGCAAACGATCAGTGGGTGCAGAGAATCATTACCAGAGGCTACCATAGTCCCCTAATACCTTACCCAAGACCTTCAAAATCCCTTCCTTATTTTCCACCCAGTCATAGGGAAGAGGCAGCTTCCGAAATACGAATGTTATGTCAAAAACGAGCCATCCAACAGGTCCCCCCAGATCAGTGTAGATCAGCGTTCTGCTCAAGATTCTGGTGCCATAGAAAACAGGGGACTAGAGGCCCATTCTGGATCTCAGCCAACTAAACAAATCGGTAGTTCAAACCAAGTTCCGCATGGTCACGATTCAAACCATCCTTCCCTTTCTGTGGGAGGGTGTGTGGATGTGCTCTTTAGATCTCCGGGATGCGTATTACCATACCAAGATGGACAAATACTCCTGAAGCCTCCTTCGCTTCCGGTTGGGAGCCAGTCACTACCATTTCAGAGCCCTGCCTTTCGGTCTCTCGACGGCCCCCAGAGTGTTCATGAAATGCTTTACAGTGATAACAGCTCACCCGAGACCTCATGGATTCCCGGTGTTTCCGTACCTAGATGGTTGGCTCCTCTCCGCCCCCATCAAACATCTACTGGTCAGGGTCCTCCTCTACATCCTGGTTCTAGGGGAGTCACTGGGCATTACCATACATTGGGAGAAATCCAACCTTCAACCCTCACAACAATTGGAATTCATAAGGGCAATTTTCAACACCCAGTCAAGCCTGATCTCACTTCCTCTTCACAGGCTTCAGAGATTAAAGGCACAGGTTCAAGTGATACTCTGTCTAAGAAAAGTGTCTGCAAGGGAAGTTCTCCAAGCCTTGGGGTCTATGGCTGCAGCCATCCCTATTGTTCCCTTAGCCAGACTACACATGAGATTACTACAATGGCTTCTTCAGCCCCAGTGGATACCCAATCTTCACCCCCTGAGCTCACAGATTCTCATCACCAACACTTGCACACAAGATCTTCTCTGGTAGATGAGTACAGACGAAAATCTTTGGTGTCGCCCCTTCCAGGCTCCCCAGCCCAGCTCCAAGGTGAGCATGGATGCTTCCTTGATGGGGTGGGGGGCCACTTCCAGGGAAAGTCAGTCCAAGGCACGTGGTCCGATGTAGAGGTCAACTTGCATATCAATGTCCTGGATACCCTCTATTTCGCGAAGCCATGAGAATTTGGCAGTGGGCGATTGCTTCCAACCGCTTTCTGATCACAACGCATATCCCAGGGAGCACCAACGTGATTGCGGACAGGCTAAGCATATGCATTCTCCATCCTCACGAGTGGTCTCTCAACCAGAGTGTGGAGACGGAAATTTTCAGCCATTAGGGCCAGCCATGCTGCGACCTTTTCGCCTCCCCCTCAAACAAACAATGCAGGAGCTACTTTGCCCTCTGTCCCCATCTCTGGGAGTCACCGAGAGATGCTTTGATTCACGATTGGGCCATGGGTCTCCTTTATGCTTATCCTTCGATTCCTCTGATCCCCTTTGTTCTAAGGAAAGCTATTCGGTTGGGAAGCAAAGTGATCCTCATTGCCTCGTTCTGGCCTCGGGTGTGGTTTCCCTTCCTCTGACCACATCTGTCACAACCTCCTTGGATCCTAGACACTCGTCAGGACCTCATATCTTACCCACAAGGTCTGACTCCCCCGAATCTGTCCACTCTCAAGCTGAAAGCTTGGTTTCTCCACTTCCGTTAGTTGCCAGGCAGGAAACTCTCTCTTCACCCGTACGTGATATTATCTTGGCCTCTCATAAACCATCCACCAGGAAACTTTACAGGGACAAATGGAAAAGATTCTCTGTTTGGTCACATAATCAGAAGCTAGACCCGTTCTCAGCCCCCGTAGCCAATACTCTTCATTACCTGGCTGAACTGTTCGACAATAGGGCATCAGCTTCCACCATTCGAGTCCATTTAGCAGCTGTTTCCAACTTCCATAACGGGGCAGATGGAGTCCTGCTTATTTCCTCTCACCTTTGAAGACTTTCCTCAAGAGTATTTTCCACAGCAGGCCTCCCATCAGGCAGCCGGTGGAGGCATGGAATCTGTCTTGGGTTCTGCAATCTCTTTCTCTGCCCCCTTTTGAGCCAGCTGCGACATTTGATCTAAAATTCCTGTCATGGAAATCATTATTTCTGGTGGCTGTAACCTCGACCAGACGAATTTCTAAATTACAAGCGTTATGTATCAAGAGCCCTTATCTCATCTTTCATAAGGACTGAGTATCACTTCATACTAACCCATCCTTTCTCCCCAAAGTGATTTCTCACTTTTCGATTAACCAGTCAATTGAGGTCCCTGTGTTCATCCCAAATTACTCTAACAAGGGAGAATACTGCCTACATTCCTTGGATGTTCATAGACAATTACGTTTCTATCTGGACAGAACTAAATCCATTTGCAAGTCGGACCAGCTTTTCATATGCTTTGCTGGTCCTAGAATGGGAGGCGCAGTATCGAAAGTTACTTTGTCTCAATGGCTTAGGCATTGCATTGCCTTCACAAATTCACTTACGAAGGGATCTAAGCCTGGCCAAATCAAAGCTCACTCAACTAGGGCTATTGCAGCATCTGTTGCCTTCCGCTCTAGGGCCTCCATGGATGACATTTGTGCAGCTGCCATTTGGGCTAAGCCCCACACCTTTATCAAGCATTACAAATTGGATCTGATCTCCAGGGGAAGAGCGGCCTTTGGTTCAGTCGTTCTCAGGAATGTTCTTCCATAAGGGCCACCCAGGTTCTCCAAGTTGCTGGGGACTCGATCCCATCAGTAAAGAATAGGAAGAAGATTAACAACTTCAGATAAAGAAGTTATGTCTTAGCATAACATTCCATCTGAGTTGTTGATGATCTTCCAGTCATCACACTCTCCCACTGACCCCCTCCAAAGGTTCCTGGTGGATCTTCTGTGTCTTTGTGATGTCTTAGGGTTTCTGCGCAAAGATGGCCTCTGACCTATTTCTTGTTCTATATGTTGCATGCAAACTCGATCTGAGGTAACTGAGTAAAGGACATTGTGGGTAGCAGCTTAGCTCGAGAGTTTTTGGTGCACGCAAGCTTGGTACCGAACCCATCAGTGATGACTGGAAAAAGATCAACAACTCACATGGAACGTTATGGTAAGACATAACTTCTTTTTTACAAACTTAATTTAAAGGTTTACTTTCAGCAGCAAGCAGTGTCTAGGCAGTTGCTGACTAACAAATACAACAGGAATAGTGCTTTTTTTCCACTAGCCAACCATGTTATATCTATCTAGATAAACTGAAGAACCAATATTCTTACACGGAAACTCGTTCAGTCCAAATCAGTCCAACCATGGAACTTCTCAAATATACCATTTATTAGACCCACAATTCACAATTGTAGACAAGTTGACCTAGGTTTCGTCTTGAACTTATACAGACTTCATCAGAACTAACACATCATACTGAAACCACTTCCCTTTATAACACTCCCAGGTTAATTGATTAATTACACTCCCACAAAATTAAAGACACATACCCATCAGACCATACATATACCTAAAAACATATATAAGCTAAAACCATGAATAAAAACATACTATAATATTACATAAAAATAAACATATAAAAATATGTAAGATAAAATCAGTACAAAATGAATAATAAAATAATTTGATTTGTTAATCCAACAATATAAGTTACAAAATGTCTAGATAAAAACAAATTTTATGGCAGAAATTTTAGCCCAGTATATATCTTAACTTTAGCAATGGGGCTAAACTAATATGGTCATTAATTCCAGGATAACTAGTGGCATTTAACCGTATTTGCCACTTAGTTTCACTAATATCTAAATGGACATCCAATATATGCCCTTGATTATCCTTAATAACCTGCTGAATAATACAAAATTGGAATTCGTGACCTATATTTATCTTAATATGTCTTGCCAGTGCATTAGTATTTTTCATATGCTTAATGTCCAGCAAATGCTCCCCTATCCTTTCTCTAAGTGTACAACAGGTTTTTCCAATATAAAACGCCGGACACTGATTGCACTTAGCTAAATACACCACATTTCTGCTGTAGCAATCATAATGTCTACTAATAAATATAATTTCTTTCCCTAATTTAATCCTATTTCCTGATGTAAGAATATACTTGCATTTATTACATCTGCCACACTTAAAATCCCCAACCAGCCTACAAGACCTAGATGTCAATTTTAACTTACTACCCTCTAATAGTTTTTTTAAATATCTATCCTTTCTATATACATTAATAGGAGAGGCCCTTAATTTACTATATACACTAGTATCTAATTTCAATAAATCCCAATTCCTCTGTATTATCCTCACCATAGATTCCGTGTCACAATTATATGTGGTTATAAAAAACAAACCTTCCTTAATTTTATTTTCCTTTTTCACTTCAAATTCAACCAACAACTCACCTATGTCTGTACCATTTTTTAATATGGGCTGATAAATCCCTCCCTTTCTTTTATCTATAATCTCCACCTTAATAGCTTGTACCAGGGTCTTGGGGTAACCTCTTTTCAAAAACATTCCTGTAATAAAATCTAGTTCCTTTTCAAAATTTAAGTAGTTATTAACCATTCTGGCAGCCCTGATCATCTGCCCTTTAATTATAGCCCTTTTCTGGTGGTCAGGGTGCCAGCTCTGATATTCCAAATAAGAATTCGAAAAGGTAGGTTTTCTATAAATATTTGATACAAGACTAGTTTTATCGTTATCAACTGTCAAATGGACATCTAAATAATTTATTTCAGTATAACTATAAACAAAGGTAAATTTTAAAAAATCGACCGAACTGTTAATATATTCCAGGAGTCTTATATCAAATATTTATAGAAAACCTACCTTTTCGAGTTCTTATTTGGAATATCAGAGCTGGCACCCTGACCACCAGAAAAGGGCTATAATTAAAGGGCAGATGGTCAGGGCTGCCAGAATGGTTAATAACTACTTAAATTTTGAAAAGGAACTAGATTTTATTGCAGGAATGTTTTTGAAAAGAGGTCACCCCAAGACCCTGGTACAAGCTATTAAGGTGGAGATTATAGATAAAAGAAAGGGAGGGATTTATCAGCCCATATTAAAAAATGGTACAGACATAGGTGAGTTGTTGGTTGAATTTGAAGTGAAAAAGGAAAATAAAATTAAGGAAGGTTTGTTTTTTATAACCACATATAATTGTGACACGGAATCTATGGTGAGGAAAATACAGAGGAATTGGGATTTATTGAAATTAGATACTAGTGTATATAGTAAATTAAGGGCCTCTCCTATTAATGTATATAGAAAGGATAGATCTTTTAAAAAACTATTAGAGGGTAGTAAGTTAAAATTGACATCTAGGTCTTGTAGGCCGGTTGGGAATTTCAAGTGTGGCAGATGTAATAAATGCAAGTATAATCTTACATCAGGAAATAGGATTAAATTAGGGAAAGAAATTATATTTATTAGTAGACATTATGATTGCTATAGCAGAAATGTGGTGTATTTAGCTATGCAATCAGTGTCGGCTTATATTGGAAAAACCTGTTGTACACTTAGAGAAAGGATAGGGGAGCATTTGCTGGACATTAAACATATGAAAAATACTAATGCACTGGCAAGACATATTAAGATAAATGTAGGTCACGAATTCCAATTTTGTATTATTCAGCAGGTTATTAAGGATAATCAAGGGCATATATTGGATGTCCATTTAGATATTAGTGAAACTAAGTGGCAAATAAGGTTAAATGCCACTAGTTATCCTGGAATTAATGACCATATTAGTTTAGCCCCATTACTAAAGTTAAGATATATACTGGGCTAAAATTTCTGCCATAAAATTTGTTTTTATTTAGACATTTTGTAACTTATATTGTTGGATTAACAAATCAAATTATTTTATTATTCATTTTGTACTGATTTTATCTTACATATTTTTATATGTTTATTTTTATGTAATATTATAGTATGTTTTTATTCATGGTTTTAGCTTATATATGTTTTTAGGTATATGTATGGTCTGATGGGTATGTGTCTTTAATTTTGTGGTAGTGTAATTAATCAATTAAACTGGGAGTGTTATAAAGGGAAGTGGTTTCAGTATGATGTGTTAGTTCTTATGAAGTCTGTATAAGTTCAAGACGAAACCTAGGTCAACTTGTCTACAATTGTGAATTGTGTGTCTAATAAATGGTATATTTGAGAAGTTCCTTGGTTGGACTGATTTGGACTGGTCAGGTTTCCATGTTATATCTATATTTGAGAAAATTTTTGAGCATGAATTTTATAATACTTTATATGCTAAGTCTGGTAAATAAGATTTTCACAACTTAAGTAAGGAGAAACATGAATCTTTACACTCTTTGTATAACAGTGAAAGTATTGTCATAAAGCCAGCTGATAAGTGGGGTGGTATTGTTGTGTTAAATAAAGAGAGCTACACCACCTCTATGTAGAACCTTTTGAACGTCACTGATTATGCTTGTATTACCATTAATACTGTGCATACTGTTATTAATAATGTTTCCTCTTGTTTATCTAATATGTCACAACAGGTCATTATCGATCAAACGTTATTTGATTATTTTAATGTGAGTAAACCAATTATTCCTGTAATTTATGGTATCCACAAGATACATAAGTCACTCACAGACCCCCCCACTACATCCTATCGTTTCACCTCGTGATTGAGTCACGGACCCAATTTCTAAGTGTTTGGAGAATGAATTGAAAATGGTTCTTGACACCTCCACTACTATAATTAGAGATAGCACTGAATATTTGGAGCTTTTACATCAGTGGACTTGTGATCACTCTGTGCTCACATGCATTTTGGTGACTTTTGATGTTGATTTTTTATTTATGTGTATCCCCAATGATGTGGGACTTTGCATGCTTAGGTAATATATTAGACCAGCCCTGCTTGAAATATCTCAAGTTTGATTTATTATACGACTTACTAAAGATTGTATTGGAGAATAATGTTTTTTTATGTTTTATGATAAATATTGCAGACAAAACGGGTCACGATGGCCAACCTTGTAGCAAATATTTACACCAGTATAATCATGTAGTCTTGGGAAGTTATGATTATGCTGAATAATCATGAGAATCATTTAAGTAAAAATGTTTCCTATAAAAGGTTTGTTGATGACCTTTTTTTCCTGTGGGATGGTTCGCTGACTGATTTAAATGGTTTTATTACATACTTACATACTACCACTGGATTTTTAAAATTTAAGAAAAATATACAGTATCGAACTATAGATTTTCTTGACGTTACTGTGAAGAAAAATCTAACAGGACAACTCGATACAACATTGTACAGGAAATAGGTAAAAAAATTTACCTATTTAGCAAGAGACAGCATGCACCCCAGTTTACATGTTTATTGACATCATGCTAAACCAAATGGCTAGTGTTAGTAAGTTAAACACTCAAGACGTAGTCTTGGAACAGTAGCTTGACCAAATGGTTAATGATTTTGAAAAAAGAGGGCATTCTAACAATAAGGCACAGAGTACCAAATATGAAATACTGAAGCATAGAAATTATAAGTACTTCCCAATTTTTATTAATACCCACAAACAACAACAAAAGAATAACAATATTGAGGTAAAAAAGACACAAAATGTAGGTATGTCCTTACATATGATCAAAATACAAATAAAATTAAAGCTATTAGGAAATACTGGCTTCTTTTGTCTCAGGTGCCTGAGTTACAGGAAGTTTATTTTAATAGTCCTTCATTCATATATAGAAAAAGTGCCACTCTTAATAGGTTGTGCTATAAAGAACAAAAGAAATGTAATTTTCAAAACTTTATAAAAACAGGTAGATTTAAGTGTAATCAATGCACCTATTGTAAATGTATTTATACTGGTACATATTTTATTGACCCTGTTAGAAAAACTAAGTTCAGTATTCAAGCATATAGTAATTGTCATATTAAGAACTTAGTATATATGGCAAGGTGTATAAAATGTGTTTAATTTTATGTGGGAAAAAACAATCAGAAGTTTGAGTCGTATCAATAGTCATATTATCTCAGAAATAGAAAGAAAGATTTTAACAAATTCCTTACACACACATATATTTGAAACCAATGATGCACATAGTTTTAAGTTTTTTATCTTAGAAAACATTTGTACTTCTTTAAGAGGGGGTGATATAATTAGTATTACTGAAAGATGTGACACTAAATGGATTTTATATTTTAGAGCATTTCACCCTACTGGTTTAAATGAAGTTTTTTCATTGAAACTTTTACGTACTTGTATCAAGTCGTTTTATTGTATTTTTGTATTAAGTTATGTATGGGTATTTATATATGTATATATCACTTTAAATCTTTAATTGCTTATGTTTAAGTCTTCATTTATTTTCAGTTGAAATTCATTTAATTAGTTGTGTATATAAAGCCTGTTCATACTTGTTTTGATCCTTTTCCTGGTGAAGCATGTAGTCTGTGAAAGTACTTAGTACTTGCAAATAAACAGTATATAGTGGTATGTCTCATGGTTCTGGTACAGTTTCCTTTTTTTTTTGTGGGCTTTCCAAATTGTAGAAAACCTTTCAGTGTTCACAGAGAACTGAGCTCTTTTACCTCCAATCATCCTGTTCATCCTGAGTGCTAAGCCCATCATCCCTGTCCATGCTCAGCCTGCCCTGAGGAGCCTCCAGGTTCTTCCCACCGAGGAATCCCCCTTTCTTCCGATACCTCCCTTGAACATCTTACAGAGTAGATTCCTCAGAAGAAAAAGTGCAGAAGAAAGCACATTGACTCCCCAATGGAGTCACTCACAGAAGACACAGACTGTGATGGGGGGAAAGATCCCACGATCACCACCAAATTATATCTCTTTGGAGACATCTTGGAGATTCTTAGGCAGAAAGGTGGCTGGTCAGCCCAACCTCCTCCTTCTAAATAGTCTTTATTGTTGTAGGCTTTCGAGGTATATCTACATCTTGGATACCCCCCAAGTGGATGAACTCATTGACGTAGTTTTCTGCCAAGCGTGGAAGGAGCTGTACACTATCGAGCCACTCTCCAAATCCCCTGACAAATTTCTTGTTCCAAAGACAGGTTGCATTGGTCCAAAGGTGTTCCTGTTGATGCCACTGTTGTGGCAGTAGCCACCAAGAAGGATTTCGGTCAAAAGAACTCCTCTGTCCATCCGCCGAACAGGGAGTCTCGAGCAATGGACAGGTTTGATAAGCTCATTTACTCCTCATCTACATTTTCGTTAACATTTGTGCTGAGATCATTAAATTACTTGCCACATTTCACGGAATTGCAAAATAATTTGGTCAAGGAGCTGTCCAACTCTTTTGTAGAAACCATGTCGGATAAGGACTTCAAGAAGTTATCTCTCCAGTTGGCTTCTCTTGCTTCCATGGCTAGCAGATCCATGAAGCTCATCTCCCATTCAGCAGAGGAACCTCAAGGGCAGCCAGCTCAGGTATTGTAGTCAGAGGAAATGCCTGGATGAGGCTTTGTGACTTTGAGGAGCCTTTCAAGGCATTCTTTGTCAATGCCCCTTTCAGTGGCTTCTCCTTGTTTGGACCATCAGTCAAAGAAACTCTTACCCACAGTGAGCAGGAAGGAAAGACCCTGTCTGCCATTGGGATCAGGTTATCTACCCTTCAGCACACCATTTCCAGAAATCAGAAAGCTGGTAAGAAGACTTGGTTTTGAAAATCTTAAGGGTTTTTTCTGGATCAATGCTGGGATTCTTCCTTCAGAGGCAGAGGAGGAAGTTTTAATGGTAGACACTGCCCCAGAAGCAGAGGGGGTCCGCAGAATCAGAGCTTCAGAGAACCCTTCTCTGATAAACCCTATCAGTGCTCCTGAAGAGCTGCCTGACTGTCCATCTCTGGAGGCAGCCTGGGGTTGTTGTTCCTTGCACCTAGATGCCTGGACCAATCTGAGACAAATGCCTGGGTGCTAAGCATAACATCTAGAGGTTATTACATTCCCTTTTCCCTTCCACCTCCAGTGAAACAAAGGAAACTCCCTGAATTACCACCCAGTCAGAGGGAGCACGCAGTACTGGATATTCAAAAGGAGCCATCAAAGAGGTCCCAACTGAAGAAAGCGGATTTGGAAATTACTCCCACTTCTTTTTAGTGCAAAGAAAATAGGGGACCTAAGATCCATTCTAGATTTGAGCAGTCTAAGTCAATATCTAAGGAAGTCAAAGTTCCATATGGTTATGGTTCAGTCCATTCTACTGCTGTGTTGCAAGGACGATTGGATGTGGTCAATAGGGCTTCAGGACACATATTATCATATTAGAATAGACGAGACACTCCAGAAGTCATTTGCACTTCAGGCTGGGAGCCAGTCATTACCAATTCAGAGCTCTGCCCTTTGGACTCACCACAGCCCCCAGGGTGTTCACCAAATGCATGGCATTAGTAGCAGCTCACCGGTGACTGAAAGGATTCCAGGTGTTTCCATAGTTGGATGGCTGTGTTCTAACTGCCCCAACCCGGCATCACCTACTTCAGGCCAGGGACTATTTGTTCCAGATGTTCACCTCCCTGGGCATTACCATAAATCTTACCAAATCAAGCCTGTCCCCCATTCAGAGGTTGGAATTTATCGGTGCCTTTCTGGATACAATGCACCAGATAGCTTCTTTGTCTTCTCATCACATAACGTCTTTGAGAAACAAAGTACGGGACATCATTTCTTTACTGTATCTGTCGGCAAAAATGATACTTCATCCTCTTGGCTCTTTGTCAGCTGCCATCATCGTAGTGCCCTTTGCAAGGTTTTTTATGCAGGCTCTGCAATGGACCTTAGCTATTCAGTGGTCTGTTCTTTACCAGCAGTTATCTGTTCCTATCAAGTTAACTCTGATTTGCAGACAACATCTTCAATGGTGGATTCAGTCATGCAACCTGATGTTAAGTTGTCTATCGCGCCTTCATTCTTGCTGGTTGGGTTCGGAGCCGATCCTCGGCTCCGACTCGGCCATCTTCAAAAGCTCGAGAGCTGCTTACTGGCTCGAGGCCACCCCCTATCCCATCATGCCTGGCACTAGATAACCAATCTCGTTTGCCGCTGCTGCTGCGAGGTTGTTCTACTGGCTCAAGTCGTATAAAATTTATTATTACTAGTTTTTTTCTGTCATAAAAACTGTTAGATGTTAAGTTGTCAATCTCGCCTTCATTCTTGCTTGATGGGTTCGGAGCCGATCCTCGGCTCCGACTCGGCACTTGCTTTAGCTCGAGAACTCCTTTTACCAGCTCGAGGCAGCCCCATATCCCATGATGCAAGGCAGTAAGTACCCAGATCTCGTTTGCCGCTTCGCTTGGGAGGTCTTCTTTTTACCAGCTCCTGGTAAGTTGTTTCACTTTGTGATTTTCAAGCCCCTTTTAGTCAAAAACTAATTTTTGATAGTTTAAATTTAATTTCTATCCCTTGCTGACAGAAATTCCCTGTCTTTTTTAAATTGTTCTTAGTTATCCCTATCCCATCCCCCCCCTGTTAGGGTGTGTGTGTTGGTGTTTTTTATAGAATACTTTTTGGTATTTTTGTGTAATTTAATTTATTTTTGACTGGTGTGTGTGTATTGTGTGTCGGCACCATGTCAAAGGAGAGGGTTTCAGGTTTTAAGAAGTGTGACTCGTGCTGTCAGAAAATGTCTCTGACAGACGGTCACACTTCTTGCCTGTATTGTCTGGGCCCTCTTCACCTGCAGGACTCCTGTGCTATTTGTCACTCCTTCAGCCAGAGAGTCCTGCAGGAGAGACATAACAAACTGGTTCTTAGGGGCCTTCTTAAGTCGGAGGGCTCTCCGGCTAAGTCGGCTCCACCGAAACCAGCAAGAGTTTCCAAGGCCCAGGCTTCTGTTTCTAAGCCTGCGGCCCGGCCCGACTGCATTGAGTCGAGATCGGCTCCAGCTGGAGCCGATTCTGGCTTGAAGCCTTCGCACCGATGGCTATCGGTGCCGAAACTGTATTGTCCACTTCGATGTCGGCCCGATCGGCTCCGACACCCATGTGGCACAGGCATCGGTGTCGGCCCGATCGGCTCCGACACCGTTACTTTGGTGGCTGTATCGGCTCCGGCTGGAGCCGATACATCGAGGCGTTCTGTCGGCTCCGAGAAGTCGGCTCCGACAGGATCCGTAGTATCGGCTCCAATGGATCATTCCAGGAAGAGGTCGAGGTCTCCTTCCTTGGAGCCGATACTTTCGGCTCCGGCTTCACCTCTTCTGTTGGAACGGAGCCATCGGAGCCGATCTTCAAGGTCATCCAGGTTGTCTGACCATGACCTAGAGAGAGTGGTCAGCAGATTGCTCAAGTCACAGGTACTGGCCCAAATGCTTCACAGTCCGTCTCAGCAGACGACTGTTGGTCCACACCCCGTTACAGTTCCTCCTTCAACTCTACCCCAGAGCTTGGAGTTGGAGTCTTCGGCATGGTTACTGCTACGGCTGGAGGACGGATACCCCTTCTGTTCCTTCAGCCTCTACTCTTATCTCCTCTTCCTTAGAGGGATTCGGTGGTCGGGCTTCCATGGTCTCCTCCGAGGGGGTGAGTGGCATCGGACCCTTGTCCGAACCCGCTCTTCCCCTTGGAGCCTCGGCCTTGGTGAGCTCGGCTCCGACATCTGCCTCGGATGCTTCCCTTTCGGTGGTCCCTGGAGTTCCTAGCTCTTCGGAGCGGGTTCTCTCGGACCTGCCTGGGAGGGGAGCATTCGAGGTGATGAAGAGTGTACTGGCCACTGGTATCAGTCATCAGTCTCTTCCCGCAGCTCCTCCCTCTATTGTACCTGTTGACATCTCTGCCACTTCTCTTGCTACAGGACCCAGAGATCCTCCGCATCAGGTTTCCCCATTGGGAATTTCCCCCTCTTCCGAGGATTCTCCTGATGTTTCGGGAGATCCTCCTAGGAAGAGGACTTGTAAGAGGAAGCATGTAGACTCTCCCGAGTCTGTCACGTCGGATACTGACTTTGATGAGTCAGAGGGATCCCATAGATCCCCCTCTGAGGATGTCTCCTTTTCAGACATCCTAGAACTTCTGAAACAGAGGGGAAACTGGCCCACCAACAATCCCTCTGAGGATGAGTCAGTATACCTAGAGGCGTTTGGATCTCGGCCCTCCACCTCCTGGGTGTCTCCGCCTTCGACCCCTTATGCAGGTTATTGCACGAAGGCGTGGACAGCTCCTGACTCTGTAGAGCCAGTCCCTAGGAGGCCTTCTAAATTTATCACTGCCCCTAGTGACAAACAATTCCTTACAAAGGGTGTCCCCGCTGATGCCATGGTGGTGGCTGCGGCCACCAAAAAGGAACTTGCAGATCCTTCCGTGCCCGTCCATCCTCCTAATAAGGACTCTAGGACCATGGATAGGTGCGGCAAGCGGATGTGTTCCTCAGCGACCTTTGCTATGTCGCTGAATTATCTTTGTCACTTCACCAGACTCCAGAGAGATATCCTGAAGGAGCTGGGAGAAGTAGTTCAGGATCCTACAGCTGCAGGGGCTCAAGAAAAGATTGCTTCGCAGCTAGGAACCCTCAATTCCATTGCTAACTCCTCCATGCGGCTAATATCTTATGCTGCGGATGGAGCGAGTAGAGCCGCAGGCACAGGTGTGGCTCTTAGACGCCAAGCCTGGATGCGGCTATGTGATTTTATGGATCCCTTTAAGGCGTCCTTCACAAATTCTCCCTTTGATGGGTCAGCTTTGTTTGGCCCTCAGGTGAAGGAGACCTTGACCAGGTGTGAGCAGGACGGCAAGACTCTTTCTGCTGTTGGAGTCCGTTTTCCACCCCTTCTAGGCCTTATCCCAAAGGACAGAAGGGTGGGAAGATGTGGTTCCGTAAATCCCAAGGAGTCACGCCGGATTCACGTGGTCAGTTTACCCCTAGAGGCAGAGGGGTAACAACAACAGACGCCGCTCTAGAGGCAGAGGGGTCCAAGAACCAGGGAAACAGGGAGCCTCTCTCTGATAAGCCCTTTCAGCATCCCTGAGGTGTTGCCCGGCTGTCCCTCCTTGGAGGCAGTCGGGAAGATTATCACTGTACCCAGAAGCCTGGCATTCCCTCACTCAAGACAGATGGGTACAGTCGATCATATCCAAGGGTTACATAATTCCTTTCGAGGAAAGTCCCTTCCCTCAAGTTCCCTTCCAGATGTACCACCCGGTCTAAGGGACATTGCAGAGTTAGAAATCGCAAAACTACTGCAAAAAGAGCCATTCAGCCAGTTACAATAGACCATTCAGAGCCCGGAATCTACTCAAGGTTCTTTTGGTCCCCAAAAGACGGGAGACTGGAGACCAATATTGGATCTCAGCAGACTCAACAAGTCTGTCAGGAAGACAAGATTCGAATGGTCACTCTTCAGTCAATTCTGCCCTTCTTACAGAAGGACAACTGGATGTGCTCAATAGATCTTCAGGATGCGTACTATCACATCAAAATTCACAGACGCTCCAGGAGATTTCTCCGCTCGGCTGGGGTCCAGTCATTTCCAGTTCAGAGCCCTGCCCTTTGGTCTCACTACAGCCCCCAGAGTGTTCACCAAATGCATGGCAGTGGTCACGGCTCACCTGAGACGTCAAGGATTCCAGGTGTTTCCGTATCTCGACGACTGGCTCCTCTCAGCCACCACCAGGCATCAGCTTATACAAGCCAGGGATTACACAATAGACCTTTGTTCTCATTTGGGCATCTCAGTCAACTTCAAAAGTCATCCTTATCGCCCTGCCAGTCTATTACCTTCATAGGCGCAAACTTAAACACTGTTCGGATGTCAGCTACCCTTACAGAACAAAGAGTTTCAGACATTCAGACTCATGTCAGGATCATTCTGGCCAGCAAGAAAGTACAGGCCAGAATGGTTCTAAAGGTATTAGGTCTCATGGCTGCGGCCATTACTCTTCTTCCCCTGGCTCGATTCTACATGCGCCTCCTTCAGTGGATGCTGTTCACACAGTGGTCATACCAGCAACTCCCAATGCGTCACCAGATTCTGGTGACACAAACATGCAAAGAACATCTTGCTTGGTGGATCACATCGTCTCAGGTTCACCAAGGCAGGTGCTTTGTACCTCCGTCCCCGATAGCCACTGTCACCACGGATGCCTCCCTGATCGGGTGGGGGGGTCATTATCAGGGCAGGATGGTTCATGGGACGTGGCAACCGGTCGAGTACCATCTGCACATAAATGTCCTGGAGATGAGAGCTGTGCTTTTAACGTTGCAAGCCCTCAACGACTTTCTTCCCGTAGGGACAATTGCAGTCCACACAGACAACATGTCTGTAGTTTGGTATATCAACAAACAGGGCGGAACCAAGTCCTACCCCTTGTGTCGAGAAGCGCTCAGACTATGGCAATGGGCGATCTCCTCTCATCGGTTTCTGGTAGCAACGCATATCCCTGGGAAAACCAACATTATAGCGGACAGATTGAGCAGAGCTATTCTCATGCCTCACGAGTGGTCTCTCAAGCAATCCATAGCGGAAGAGATTTTTCTGGAATGGGGTCGTCCATGTTGCGATCTTTTGCTACTCCCCAAAACAGCAAATGTCCAGACTTCTTCAGCCTCTTCCTCTATCAGGCCATCCCCAGAGACGCTCTGACCCAGGATTGGCCCCAGGGACTTCTTTATGCCTTCCTCCATTTCCTCTGATCCCTCAGGTGATCCAGAAAGCTACCGCTTTGAGAGCCA
Organism: Protopterus annectens; assembly: GCF_019279795.1. Classification (NCBI taxonomy): domain Eukaryota; kingdom Metazoa; phylum Chordata; order Ceratodontiformes; family Protopteridae; genus Protopterus; species Protopterus annectens. Next base: position 1,890,102,055 of record NC_056741.1, on the reverse strand, counting down.
AATTGATTCTCATTGCCCCTTACTGGCCTCGACAAGTTTGGTTCCCGTTCCTCCATCATCACCTTTTGGTGCAGCCGTGGCATCTGGACCCAGTGCCAGATCTACTGATTCACCAATCCGGTCAGCTGCACCGGTCAATCCCTTCTCTCAACCTCACAGCATGGTTGCTCCACTTCCTTCCTTAGCCAGGCTTCCTTTGATCTCTAACCCAGTTAGAGATATCATAGTAGCTTCACTAAAATCCTCTACCAGGAGGATTTACACAAGCAAATGGAACGTTTCTCTTATTGGGCTAAGGCCCAAAATATTGATCCTTTTACTGCCCCTGTTCAGGCAGTTCTGGACTTCTTAGCAGAGATTTTTCATGCAGGCTCCTCTTCTTCCACAGTCAGAGTTCAGTTGGCTGCTATTTCTAATTTTCATGTCGGGATAGCAGATCATAATATTATGTCCCATAGGCTCTGCAGGGCCTTCTTGAAAGGAATTTTCCTACTAAAGCCTCCAATCAGGAATCCTCCTCCTCAGTGGGATCTAAATTTAGTGCTGACATCCTTGATTCTTCCCCTTCGAGCCAGCTGTTTCTTGTTCCCTAAAATATCTTTCTTGGAAAACGTTATTCCTAGTGGCTATTACATCTGCCAGGAGGGTGTCTGAACTTCATGCTCTTTCGGTTCGACCCCTATTTGATTTTTCACAAAGACAGAGTATCTTTGAGAACTAATCCATCCTTTTTACCTAAGGTCGCTTCAAAAACAATCTGAATCAATCCATTGATCTCCTGTATTTTTCCCAACTATTCAGATAGAGCTGAACAAAAGCTACATTATCTTGACGTCCACCGTCAGCTTAGATATTATTTGGACAGAACAAAAAATTTAGAAAATCTGATCAACTTTTTGTTTCCTATGCGGATAATAAAAAGGCCTTCCTGTTTCTAAAGTGACTTTGTCCAGATGGCTTTCTTCGGTCATCACTGAAATTTATACGATCAGGGGAAAACAGCTGTGCTCAAAACCTAAAGCACATTCAACTAGGAGTTTAGCTACTTCTACAGCCTTTCAAGCTAGACTGCCTTTGGACACTATTTGTGCAGCGCCACTTGGGCCACTCCTCACACTTTTGTTTCCCATTACAAATTGGACTTGGCCTCCAGGGACAGAGCCAGTTTTGGCTCTACAGTCCTCAAGAGTTTGTTCCATTGAGCCACCCAGGATAGAGGTGCTAGGACGCGGTCCCATCAAGCAAGAATGAAGGTGAGATTGACAACTTAACATTAAGAAGTTATGTACCTACCATAACGTTCCATGTTAGTTGTCTTCTCTCGCCTTCTTTCTTCGACCCTCCCTCCTTCCCCCTGGCCTGGACAGACCTTGTATAAGAAACTATTATGCTAAAGACCATTCAGACCTGGTCCTTTTTCCATCTGTAAGTTTCTTCTTCCTTTGGGAAGTATTTTATGCTTGGTGTTATTGCCCTTTGTCAACAAACGAGATCTGGGTACTTACTGCCTTGCATCATGGGATATGGGGCTGCCTCGAGCTGGTAAAAGGAGTTCTCGAGCTAAAGCAAGTGCCGAGTCGGAGCCGAGGATCGGCTCCGAACCCATCAAGCAAGAAAGAAGGCGAGAGAAGACAACTAACATGGAACGTTATGGTAGGTACATAACTTCTTATTTAGTGTAGAATTCCATTGTTAGTTATACCTATTGTATTTTAGTGTTTTCTATCTGAATTTCTTCCCTTTTTCGAAACTCGTTTTAATTAGAGAGTTTCCGCTCCCCCACCCTCTTTCTAGCCCTTTCCTTACCTCAAAAGGTTTCCGTTTAAGTTAGAGGATAATCTTTTCTGTTTTTCTCTCTTAAAAATAAATAAATAAATAAATAGTTAATAGTTGTTGTTTATAGTATTTATTAGCTAGTTTAGTTATACTTCCGGTAGTAGTATTTGTTGTGTTTGTGGTATTTTAACCTTAACTTCTCTGTCTGGGTTTTTTCCTTGGTTTCCATTCAGGATGTCCAAGGATCCCAAGCCATCCGGATTCAAGAAGTGTGACTCATGTTGGCAGAAGATGTCTCTGACAGATGGGCACACTTCTTGTGTTTATTGTCTGGACGCCATGCACCTGCAGGACATTGCTTGATTTGCCACGCATTTAGTCCAAGAGTCCTGCAGGAACGCAAAAACAAGTTGATCCTGAGGGGTTTACTTAAGCCCCAAGATTCACCGGCTAAGGCTCAGCCAGTGAAATCTTCCAAGACACCTAAACCTTCGGCTCCCAGTTCGGAGCCTTCGCTGGGAGAAACGGTACCATCTATCTCGGTTCCGGCTGGAACCGGGGTTTCTCCCTCCCAGTCGGCCCTGACACGTTCCTCGGAGCTGTCTGGGAGTAGAAAAAGATCTAGGTCTCCTTCTCTGGAGTCGATACGTTCGGCTCTGAGATCACCCTTGCTCCAGTGGGAGCGTAGTCACGACTCATCCCACTCTTCTCGGTCCTCGAGACTTTCAGACCATGACATGGAAAGAGTGGTCAGTAGACTGTTAAAATCGCAGGCCCTAGCAAAAATGTTATCCAGCCCCCCTCATCAGGGGTCAGCTCCACCCACGTCTACAGATATTCCTTCTCCGACTCCTTTGAGCTCGGAGCCGGAGTTTGTTGAGGTTCGAGTCATGGAACCGTCGGCTCCGATACCTTGTCTTTCGGTTCTATCGTCGGCTCCGCTCCCTTCCTTGGTACCGTCCCTGGAGGGATCTGGGTGCTGAGACTCCCTCGTCAGCTCCAAGGGGGTGAGTGGCATCGGACCCTTGTCCGACCCCGTTCTCCCCCTCGGGGCTTCGGCTCAGGTGAGCTCAGCTCCCACATCAGTCTCCGAGCCGTCCCTCTCGGTGCTGGGAGGGATTCTGGTTTCATCGGAACTGGAGCTCTCTCTGCATTCGGGCAGGGACACCTTCGAGGTGATGAGGAGTGTGCTGGCCCCGGAGTCAGCCACACGATCGACCCCATTGACTCCTCCCCCTATTGTGCCTCCATCAGCCTCTTCCAGACCCCAAGCATGGGGATCCAGTGCTCCAGGGCACCCCTTTGGGCCTATCATCCTCTTCCGAGGCCTCCCATGATCATTCAGAGGAGCCAGCTCGCAAGAGAAAATGCAAGAGGAAGCATGTTGACTCCCCTGAGTCTGTTACCTCAGATACCGACTTGGAGGATTCGGAAGGGTCCCCTAGATCCCCCTGTGAAGATGTCTCCTTTTCAGACATCCTTGAGATGCTTAGGCAGATGGAGAACTGGACTACCCTAGCCCCTTCTGAGGATGAGTCGGTATTCCTGTATGCGTTTGGCTCCCGACCGTCCACCTCCTGGGTGTCTTCGCCCTTTGATCCACTGATGTCTGTTGTGGCTCGAAGGGTGTGGTCGGCTCCAGATTCCATGGAACCAACCCCTAGGAGACCTGCTAAATTCATAACAACTCCAGAGGACAAACAATTTTTGACGAAGGGCTTCCCCTCAATGCCATGGTGGTTGCAGCGGCCACGAAAAAGGAGTTAGCCAAAACTTTTTCATCTAGTTATTCTCCTAATCAGGGGTCTAGGACGATGGACAGATACAGGAAGTGGATGTTCGCTTCAGCGACCTTCTCCATGAGTTCCCTGAATTATTTGTGCTACTTCACCCGTCTTCAGAGGGATCTCCTTAAAGAGCTTGGAGATACCCTCCAAGATCCATCAGCTGAAGGGGCTCAGGCTAAGATGGCTTCTCAGCTGGCGACTCTAAATTCAGTGGTGAACTCCTCCATGAGGCTCATATCTTATGCCGCCGATGGTGTGAGTAGAGCCGCAGGCACAGGTGTTGCCCTGAGTAGGGACGCTTGGATGCGGCTATGTAACTTTGCGGAACCGTTCAGAGCGTCTTTCACCAATACCCTCTTTGATGGATCTGCTCTTTTTGGATCACAGGTGAAGGATACCCTTACCAGGTGTGAGCAGGAAGTTAAGACTCTCTCTGCCGTGGAGTCCGTTTTTTTGGAAAGGTGTGGTTCTGGAAATCCCAGGGAGCCTTGCCGGACACACGTGGTGAGTTTCCGTCCAGGGGCAGAGGAGGGAACAATAACAGACGCCGCCCCCGTGGCAGAGGGGGTCCGCAAAACCAGGGCAGCAGAGAATCCTTCTCTGGCAAGCCCTTTCAGCATCCCTGAAGGGTTGCCCGGCTGCCCACCTCTGGAGACAGTCGGGGGAAGATTATCACTGTAGCCAAAAGCCTGGCAAGAGATAACTCGAGACAAGTGGGTACAGTCCCTTATATCTGGAAGCTACAAAATTCCTTTCCTGCGCCCTCCCTTACTGTCAAACAAATCCCTTCCAGATGTTCCACCCAGTCTAAGGCATCAAGCAGTCCAAGAAATTTCAAAACTGCTAAGAAAGTGAGTCATCCAGGAAGTCCCAGCAGATCAGCTAGGATCCGGAACTTACTCAAGGTTCTTTTTGGTACCAAAAAAGACAGGGGACTGGAGACCCATTCTGGATCTCAGCAGACTAAACAAATCTGTTCGAAGAACCAAGTTTCGGATGGTCATGCTACAGTCCATTCTACCCTTTCTGGGTCAGGACAATTGGATGTGCTGTGTAGATCTTCAGGATGCGTATTACTACATCAAAATGGACAAGCGCTCCAGAAGATTCCTCCACTTCCGGCTGGGAGTCAGTCATTATCACTTCAGAGCTGTGCCCTTTGGTCTCACCACAGCCCCCAGGGTGTTCACCAAATGTATGACAGTAGTTACCGCTCATCTCAGACGGTTAGGATTCCAGGTGTTTCCATATCTAGACAACTGGCTCCTCACTGCTTCCACCAGGCATCAACTTCTGCTAGCCAGACTACACTATCCAGAATTGCTCCAGGCTAGGTATCACAATAAATTTCGAAAAATCTGCATTGCCACCCTGTCAGTCTATCACCTTTATAAGCCCAAACTTACTTACAAAGGACATGTTGGCGAGCCTCCCACCAGACAGAATACAAGTAATTCGCCAACATGTGCAGGTCTTATTAGCATGCAGTAGAATTCAAGCCAGATTCGTCCTCCACTCTCTAGGTCTCATGGCAGCAGCAATCGTGCTTGTTCCTCTAGCTCGTTTTCACATGAGGATTCTCCAGTGGCTTCTCTTCACCCAATGGTCCTTCCAGCAGCTTCCCATGTCTCACATGATTATGATGACAGAAGCATGCAAAAAGCACCTTGCATGGTGGATGGTCTCCACATCAGTGCCTCAAGGCATACCCTTTGTCCCATTTCCTCCGGTAGCTACGGTAACCACGGATGCCTCCCTGATCAGGTGGGGGCATTATCAGGGCAGGACAGTCCAAGGCATCTGGCAACCTCACGAGCACCATCTGCATATAAACGTCTTGGAGATGAGGGCCGTACTTCTAGTGTTGCAAGCTCTTCAGGACTCTCTTCCTACTGGGACCATTGCAATTCAAATGGACAATATGTCGGTAGTATGGTACATCAACAAGCAGGGCAGAACCAGGTCCTACCCCCTATGTCGAGAGGCACTCAGACTCTGGCAATGGGTGATCTCTTCCCAACAGTTTCTGATCGCAACACATATCCCTGGGAAGTCCAACGTCAGAGCAGACAGGCTCAGCAGAGCAATTCTCTTGCCTCACGAGTGGTCTCTGAATCAGGTAGTTGCCGACCAAATCTTCCGCAAATGGGGTCAACCTTGCTGTGGCCTTTTTGCAACTCCCTTCAACAGCAAGTGCAGCAATTTCTTCTCTCTCCTTCCACTTCCCGGACATTCCCCCAGAGATGCTCTAGTCCACGATTGGCCTCAGGGACTTCTTTATGCATTCCGTCCGTTTCCCTTAATTTCCAAGCTAATACAGAAAGCTACTGCATTGGGTTGCAAAATGATCCTCATTGCTCCATACTGGCCTCGACAGATATGGTTCCCCTTCCTGCATCCTCATCTTCTCGATCAGCCTTGGACTCTGGACCTAGTTTCGGACCTCCTGATCCATCAATCGGGCGGGCTGCATCAATCCCTGCAATCTCTCCAGCTCACTGCTTGGTTGCTCCACTTCCGACATTAGCCAGGCTTCCTGATATCTCCCCCTCTGTGCGCGAAATTATCTTATTGTCGCACAAGTGTACCACTAGAAAAAGTTACGCTAGTAAGTGGAAAGATTTTTCTTCCTGGGCTGAGGCCAAGAATATAGACCCTTTTTCAGCCCCGTACACCATATTTTGGAATTTCTTGCGGAACTCTTTCATGCTGGTTCCGCTTCCACTACAATTAGAGTTTAGTTAGCTGCAATCTCAAATATTCACATTGGCCTGTCGGAAAATAATATCATGTCTCATAAGCTATGTAAAGCCTTTCTCAAAGGGACCACCCTGCTCAGGCCTCCGGTGAGAGAGCCTCCCCCTCTCTGGGATCTAAATTTGATTTTAGCTTCTCTAATTTTTGCCCCCCCCCCCTCGAACCTGCAGCATCCTGTTCCTTGACGTTTTTATCTTGGAAAACCCTCTTTCTGGTAGCTGTTACTTCAGCCAGAAGAGTTTCGGAACTTCAGGCTCTTTGTACCCGTCCTCCGTACCTAGTGTTCCACAATGACAGAGTTACTCTCAGGACTAACCCTTCCTTCCTTCCTTCCTTCCTTCCTAAGGTTTCTTCAGAAAGTAACTTGAATCAGTCCATAGACCTTCCTGTGTTTTTTCCCAACCACTCCAACAGGGCGGAATATAAATTGCATCAATTAGATGTTCATAGGCAACTACACTTTTATTTGCACAGAACTAAGGACATCAGGAAGTCGGACCAACTTTTTCTCTTTTATGCTCAGGGTAAACAAGGCCTTCCAGTCTCAAAAGTAACCTTATCTAGGCGGTTGACTACGATTATCACATTTATCTATCAATTGAGGAACAAAGAGTTGCCTGTCAAACCTAAAGGTCATTCCACCAGAGCTTTAGCCACTTCTGTCGCCTTTCAGGCTAGCTTGCCCATGGAATCTATTTGTGCAGCTGCTACGTGGGCCAACCCACATACTTTCATTTCACATTATAAAGTGGATGTGGTCTCCAGGAGCAGAGCTGATTTTGCTTCCACGGTTCTGAAGAGTTTGTTCCGATGAGCCACCCAGGTTTTTAGGTGCTAGGGACGCTGTCCCAACCAGCAAGAATGAAGGCGAGATAGACAACTTAACATAAAGAAGTTATGTACCTACCATAACGTTCCATGTTAGTTGTCTTCTTCTCGTCTTCTTTCTTGCGTCCCACCCTCCATCCCCCTATCCTAGTGGACCAAGAAGAGTTTTTATGGTTTTCACTGGCTGAGTCTTCTCTGGCTGTTCCTCTCTGCATAGTAGCCTCACTGGTAGGCTTTATATATTATAGGATAGGATTCTTTCCTTTTTACATTGGCAGTTAGATTTACCAAACGAGATCTGGGTGTCTAGCGCCAGGTATCATGGGATAGGGGGTGGCCTTGAGCCAGTAAGCAGCTCTTGAGCTTTTGAAGATGGCCGAGTCGGCTCTGAACCCAACCAGCAAGAAAGAAGGCGAAAAGAAGACAACTAACATGGAACGTTATGGCAGGTACATAACTTCTTTTTCTTGTGCAGGCCATTCCTTCCTCCACCCACAGCCACAGTGACCACAGACGCTCCCCAAATAGTATGGGAGTGGAATTTCGAGGGAAAGATGGTCCAAGGCAAGTGGACTTCCTCGGAGGCCAGACTGAATATCAATGTCCTAGAGATGGGAGCAATTCTTCTAACATTGCAAGCCTTTCAGGGCAGCCTTTTCTTTGGGATGTTTGCAGTACACACCTACAACATTTCAGTAGTCTGATATGTCAGCAAACAAGGAGGAACCTGTTCTTATCTGTTATGCATAGAGGCTATGAGGGTGTGGGAATTGGTGATATCTTCAGATCTTTTTCTGGTTGCAGCACATATACCAAGGAAAACCAGTGATGTTAAGTTGTCAATCTTGCCTTCATTCTTGCTGGTTGGGATCGGAGCCGATCCTAGGCTCCGACTCGGCCATCTTCAATAGCTCGAGAGCTGTTTACTGGCTCGAGGCTACCCCTTATCCCATGATGCCTAGCGCTAGCTACCCAAATCTCATTTGCCACTTCAGCTGCGAGGTTCTTGGTACTGGCTCAGGCTCGTATATTTTTCTTCTACTAACTTTTCAGTCAGATTAGGGATTTTTTTCTGTCCTTATTGTATTTGTCTAGTAGTCGCTAACTAGTTGTGATAGTTTCGTGGTTTTTTGTGGGCTTTTCAAAGGTCGTTTTAGTTAGAGAGTTCTTCCCCTCCCCCTCTTCCCTATCTGATAGCTTACTCTGTAAAATTTTCTTCCTTTTCCTTGTTTTAGGTAGCTGTTTTAGTTAGAGGCTTCCTAATTCCTAAAAAAAAAAAAAAGATATATCCTTATCTTGTAGTATATTGTGTCTTATTTGTGGTTTGTGTGGTAGTGTTTACTGTTAGTTTAGTGGTATTTCTTATTGTGTATTATGTCTAAGGAATCCAAAGTGTCTGGATTCAAGAAGTGTGACTTATGCTGTCAAAAGATGTCTCTGACAGATGGGCACACTTCTTGCGTCTATTGTCTAGGCGCTGTACACCTGCAGGACTCTTGCTCTATCTGCCATGCATTTAGCCCAAGAGTTCTGCAGGAGCGCAAGAATAAACTTATTTTGAGAGGGCTGCTTAAGCCTCAGGACTCACCGGCCAAGACTTTGCTAGTGAAGTCTCCTAAACTGGCCAAATCGTCGGCTCCCAGCTCGGAGCCGTCATCGGCCCAAGGCTTACCTTCCACTTCGGTTCTGGCCAGAACTGAGGAGACTTCTTCCTTGTCGGCTCCAATAGCCCCCTCGGAGCCATCAAGGACTCAGAAAAGACCGAGGTCCCCTTCGTTAGAGTCCATTCATTCGGCTCCTCTATCTCCCCTCCTGCAGAGTGACCGTAGTCATAGTTCTTCAAACTCATCTCAGTCCTCCAGGTTCTCAGACCATGATGTGGAGAGAGTGGTCAGCAGGTTATTGAAGTCGCAGGCACTGGCCAAAATGTTGTCCAGTCCCCCTGAACAATTGTCGGCTCCAACTGTTTCTATCGATGTTCCTCCTCCGACTCCATTGAGCTCGGAGCCGGAGTTTCTTGGGGTTTGAGTCGTGGAACCGTCGGCTCCTATAATGATCTCTCCTTCGGATCTGTTGTCGGCTCCGATCCCATTGATGGTGCCTTCCATCGAGGGATCTGGGCGCCGAGACTCCCTCGTCGGCTCCGAGGGGGCAAGTGGCATCGGACCCGTGTCCGACCCCTCTCTCCCTCTTGGAGCATCGGCGCAGGTGAGCTCAGCTTCTACATCGGCCTCGGAGCCGTCTCTTTCGGTGTGGAGGAGGATTCCGGTCTCCTCGGAGCCTTCCCTTCATCGTGGCAGGGACGCCTTTGATGTCATGAGGAGTGTGCTGGCCTCTCAGCCAGCTCCGCCTTCGACCCCACTGGCTGCATCCCCCGTAGTGCCTGCGTCAACCTCTGCCCCTCCTCCAGACCCCAAGCGTGGGGAACCAGCACTTCAGGGCACCCCATTGGGTGTTTCCTCTTCCTCTGAGGCCTCCCCTGATCATTCCGAGGAGCCCCCGCGGAAGAAGAAGTGCAAGAGGAAGCACATTGACTCCCCCGAGTCTGTCACTTCAGATATGGATTTGGATGAGTCAGAAGGGTCCCCGAGATCCCCCTCTGAAGATGTTTCTTTTTCGGACATCCTAGAAATACTTAAGCATAGGGGGAACTGGAATACTCTAGCTCCTACCGAGGACGAATCTGTATTCCTGGATACATTCAGTTCCCGACCTTCCACCTCCTGGGTTTCTCCGCCCTTCGATCTACTAATGTCTGTGGTGGATTGAAGGGCCGCACCCCCTGACAAGCAGTTCCTTACTAAGGGTGTTCCCGTGGATGCCATGGTGGTAGCAGCAGCCACTAAAAAGGTGTTAGCGGAAACTTCTCTTTCTGTCCATCCTCCTAACAGGGAGTCTAGGACCATGGACAGATATGGGAAGTGAATGTTTGCTTCAGCGACATTTTCCATGAGATCACTGAATTACTTATGCCATTTGACCAGGCTTCAGAGGGATTTCCTGAAAGAGCTCGGAGATACCCTGCAGGATCCTTCAGCTGAAGGGGCCCAGGTTAAAGTGGCCTCTCAGCTGGCGACCCTTAACTCAGTAGTCAACTCCTCCATGAGGCTCATTTCCTATGCAGCCGATGGGGCGAGTAAAGCTGCAGGCACAAGTGTGGCACTTCGGAGATATGCATGGATGCGGCTGTGTGATTTTGCGGAACCCTTCAGAGCATCATTTACCAACACTCCCTTTGACGGTTCCTTTCTTTTTGGACCACAGGTGAAAGACACTCTTACTAGGTTTGAACAGGAAGACAAGACTCTCTCTGCCTTGGGAGTCCATTTTTCCACTCCTTCTAGACCATACCCCAAGGGTCAGAAGAGTGGAAAGATGTGGTTTGGGAAATCTCAGGGATCTTCGCCTGAGACACGTAGTGATTTTTCCTCCAGGGGCAGAGGAGGAAATAACAATAATAACAGATACTGCCCTTGTGGCAGAGGGGGTCCGCAGAACTAGGGCAGTAGAGAATCCTTCACTGACAAGCCCTTCCAACATCCCTGAGGGGTTGCCCGACTGTCCGTCTCTGGAGGCAGTCGGGGGAAGACTTGAATTGTACCCAAAAGCCTGTCTAAGCATAACGTAAGACAAATGGGTACATTGAGTAATATCCAGAGGTTACAGAATTCTTTTCATTCAGCCCCCTTTACCGTCATGCAAGTCCCTCCCAGATGTTCCACCCAATCTGAGAGACCAAACAGTTATAGAAGTTTCAAAACTGCTAGAAAAAAAAGTCATCCAGGAAGTCCCGGCAGACCAACACGGATCCGGAACGTACTCAAGGTTCTTTGTGGTACCAAAAAAGACAGATGACTGGAGACCTATTTTGGATCTCAGCAGACTGAACAAGTCTGTTCAAAGAACAAAGTTTTGGATGGTCACACTACAGTCCATTCTACCCTTTCTGGGTCAGGACAATTGGATGTGCTCTATAGATCTCCAGGATGGGTACTATCACATCAAAATGGACAGATGCTCCAGGAGGTTCCTTCACTTCTGGCTGGGAGCCAGTCATTACCAGTTCAGAGCTCTGCCCTTTGGTCTCACCACAGCCCCCAGAGTGTTCACCAAAAGTATGGCAGTGGTCACGGCTCACCTGAGGCGTCAAGGATTCCAGGTGTTTCCCTATCTAGACGACTGGCTCCTTACTGCTACTACCAGGCATCAACTCCTTCAAGCCAGGGACTATACAATCTCAATTTGCTCCCAGCTAGGCATTACTATAAATTTCAAAAAATCTGCCTTGTTGCCCTGTCAATCTATTACTTATATAGGAGCAGACTTAGATACAAGGAGCATGTCCGCAAAGCTACCCTTCGACAGGGTGCCCACTATTCACTCACCAGCAGGTTCATGTCCTCATGCAATGTAAAAGAGTGCAAGTCAGGTACGTCCTTCAGACTCTAGGTTTTATGGCGGAGGCAATTCTTCTGATACCCCTGGCCCGCATCCACATGAGAATCCTGCAGTTGCTTCTGTTCTTGCAGTGGTCCTTTCAACACCTCCCCATGTCTCACATGATCATCATCACAGAAGCATGCAAAAGACACCTTTCCTGGTGGATGGTCTCCCCACTAGTGATTCAGGGCAGACCCTTCATTCAGCCTCCTCCGGTTGCTACAGTGACCACGGATGCCTCCTTGATAGGGTGGGGGGGGCATTATCAGGGAAGGACAGTCCAGGGCACTTGGCAGGCTCACGAGTACCATCTGCATATAAATGTCCTAGAGATGAGAGCCGTGCTCCTAGCGTTGCAAGCTCTTCAGGACTCTCTTCCTTCGGGGACCATTGCAATTCAAACCGACAACATGTCAGTTGTTTGGTACATCAACAAGCAGGGGGGAACCAGGTCTTACCCCCTATGTCGAGAAGCCCTCAGACTCTGGCAGTGGGCGATTTCCTCCCAACGATTTCTGATTGCCAACGCACATCCCTGGAACGTCCAACGTCATAGTGGACAGGCTCAGCAGAGCTATTCTCATGCTATACAAGTGGTCTCTGAATCAGGTAATTGTGGATTTAATCTTCCGCAAATGGGATCAGCCTTGCTGCGACCTTTTTGCCACCCCCTTCAACAGCAAAGGCAGCAGCTACTTCTCCCTTCTTCCGCTTCCTGGTCACCCTCCCAGAGACGCTCTAGTCCACGATTGGCCTCTGGGACTTCTTTATGCCTTCCCTCCATTTCCCCTGATACAGAAACTCATTCAGAAAGCTATGTTGGGTTGCAAAATGATCCTCATTGCCCCTTACTGGCCTCGACAGATATGGTTCCCTTTTCTGCACCATTACCTTCTCGAGCGGCCTTGGACTCTGGATCCGATTCCAGACTTACTGATTCATCAATCAGGCGGGCTGCATCAATCCCTTCAAACGCTCCAGCTCACAGCTTGGTTGCTCCACTTCCAACCTTAGCCAAACTTCCCATTATTTCCCCAGCCATTCGCGACATTATTGTTTCCTCCCATATGTCGGCCACTAGAAGGACTTGCGCTAGTAAATGGAAACATTTTTCTTATTGGGCAGAGGATAGAAATATAGATCCCTTCACAGCCCCTATATATGAGATCTTGGAGTTCCTAACAGAACTCTTTCATTCAGGGTCGGCTTCTGCTACAATCAGGGTTCAATTAGCGGCCATTTCATATTTTCATGTTGGTTTTTCTAATGCCAACATTATGTCTATTAAGCTATGTAAAGCATTTCTAAGAGGGGCTACTCTCCTTAGACCCCCAGTGAGAGAGCCCCCTCCTCCTTGGGACCTTAATTTGGTACTAACCTCATTAATTATGTCCCCTTTTGAACCGCCAGCTTCCTGCTCCATTAAGTTTCTATCTTGGAAGACTTTCTTTCTGGTAGCTATTACTTCAGCCAGACGTGTCTCTGAACTTCAGGCACTATCCATCTGTCCTCTATACTTAGTATTTCATAAGGACAGGGTTGCTCTGAGGACTAATCCTTCTTTTCTTCCAAAGATCTGCTCAGAAAACAATTTGAATCAGTCTATAGACCTACCTGTGTTTTTCCCTAACCACACCAACAAGACAGAATACAAGTTACATCAATTGGATGTTCATAGACAGTTGCATTTCTATCTGCATAGGACAAAGGATATAAGGAAGTCTGACCAACTTTTCCTTTCCTATGCTCGGGGCAAACAGGGTCTCCCAGTTTCCAAAGTGACCTTTTCCAGGTGGTTGTCTTATATCATTACTTTTATTCTACCAACTAAGGAACAAAGACTTGCCAATCAAACAGAAAGGTCATTCTACCAGGGCTTTAGCCACATCTGTAGCATTCCAGTCTAGGTTGCCCATGGACTCTATCTGTGCCGCCGCTACGTGGGCGAATCCTCATACCTTTATTTCTCATTACAAGTTGGATGTGGTCTCCAGAAGTAGAGCTAGCTTTGGTTCCACTGTTCTGAAGAGTCTGTTCCAATGAGCCACCCAGGATTGTAGGTGCTAGGGACGCTGTCCCAACCAGCAAGAATGAAGGCGAGATTGACAACTTAACATAAAGAAGTTATGTACCTACCATAACGTTCCATGTTAGTTGTCTTTATCTCGCCTTCTTTCTTGCGTCACCCCCCTCCATCCCCTTATCCTGTTGAACCGAGAGGAGTTCAGATTTTCACTGGCTGAGTGTTTGCTGGTTTGTTTCCTTTACTGACTTAGACAGTAGGACAGGTATGTTTAACCATTTGTTTGGAGGGGTTTCTTCCTATAGCTATGTCTGGGTTAGCTATTTCAAATGAGATCTGTGTAGCTAGCGCTAGGCATCATGGGATAAGGGGTAGCCTCGAGCCAGTAAACAGCTCTCAAGCTATTGAAGATGGCCGAATCGGAGCCGAGGATCGGCTCCGATCCCAACCAGCAAAAAAGAAGGCGAGATGAAGACAACTAACATGGAACATTATGGTAGGTACATAACTTTTTTTTCTGGCACACAAACTCAGCAGGTCCATTCTGACCCCTCATGTGTAGTCCCTCAATCAGTCAGTGGCAAATCTGATTTTCATTCATTGGGGCCAACTTTGCTGTGACCTCTTTGCCTCTCCTTAAAACAAGTGCAGCAGGTTCTATGCTCTGATCTCCCCTCTGGGATAGTCACTGAGGGATGCTGTAGTTCATGATTGTCCCTCCGGTCTCCTTTATGCCTGACCCCTCTACCATTGATTCTGAAGTTTCTGCATAAACCCAGAAAACTGAAGAGTTCAGTAATCCTCATTGCTGCACACTGGCCTTGGCAGTTATGGCTCCCTTTTCCCTGGTTTCATCTGAAATATCCTCCTTGGATTCTGGAGCCTAGACAGGACCTTTTCTCTCATCCATCAGGGAATCAACATCCCAATCTACTCACCCTCAAACTGACCACTTGGTATCTTCAATTCCAGTAATTCTGCAATAGTCCAGGCTTGCTTCCTTTGTTTGAGACATAGTTTTAGCTTCCCAAAAAACTTCTACCAAAAAAATGTACCAAAGCAAATGGAAAAGATTTGCCATTTAAGAATTCCGATCCCTTCTCATTCCCCAGTTTCAGCCATCCTTCTCTTTCTTTCTTCTCTCTTCAAGGAAGGGGCTAGTATTTCCACTATAAAACTTCAGCTGGCTGCCATTTCCAGTTTTCATGCTGGAGATGTTTCTGGTACCCTTGTTACATCAACATTATGTAAGGTATTCATGAAAGGGATTTTTGTGCTTAGACCCCCAATACAGAATCCTACTCCGCCGTGGGATCTAACTGTTATTCTTCAAGGACTAACTCAGAAACCCTTTGAACCAGTGAACGATTGTGAAATGAAATTTCTTTCTTGGAAAAAAAAAACATCTTTTGGTAGCTGTCACATCAGCAAGAAGAATTTCCGGCCTTATCAACAAATTCGTCATACATCATTTTTCATAAAAATAGTGTATCCCTCCATACCAGTCCATCTGTTATGCCTAAGGTAGCCACAGAGCCTAATATTAACCATCTACACAGATGCCAGTCTTTCTTTCCAAATTTTTCTATCAAGGGCAAATATATTTTGCATCTGCTTGATGTTCATAGACAACTGTGGTTCTAGCTTCATAGAACAAAACAGTGCAGAATGTCTGATCAACTATTTGTCTTTTTCTCACCAAACTGTCTAGGTCAGGCAGTCTCTAACGTTACATTGACTAAATGGATTACTCACTGTATTTCACTGATTTATTCAAAAAATGGGTTGAAATTGCCCTCGTAAAGCACATTCTACTAGATCTATGGCTACATCATCTTTTTCCTCCAGAGCATTGATTGATGATATTTGTGCTGCAGCCACTTGGTCAAAGACTCATACCTTTGTGACACATTATAAATTGGACATTGTCTCCAGAAGTAGAGGTTCCTTTTGTTTGACAGTGCTCTGGCGTATCCTTCCTTGAGCCCACCTGAGAGTAATATATCTGCGGACTCTGACCAAGCAGTGAGGAAGAATGAAAAGGATGACATTAGATTTAGAATTTTTGTACTTGCCATATCTTGGTGTCTGTGTTGTCCATTTTCATTCTTCCTCACCTTCCCTCCCAGCCATTCCTCAACCTGTTGGCTCCTGGTTTGAGCCTCTGATTTCTTTCTGTTTACACTATTTTTCTTTATCTGGTAGACAATAAGGTAGCAGACTCAATTTGAGGAAGCCACTGAGGGTGTAGGGAATTATAGGTAGAGGGAGGAGCTTGAGACTAGGATCCAGATCTGAAAAATTGAGTCGGATCCAAAGGTCAGATCCGTAACCCAATAGTGAGGAAGAGCTTAAATGGGCAACACAGATGTCAAGTTATGGTAAGTACATAGTTTCTAATTAACTTGAATTTGGGAATATACACCTAGTGTAAATGAAGTATTTAATATTGTGAAGGAAATAAAACAATTTGAGGTAGGATCTTTAGAAAAGGGGAGAAGCAAATTATGTAGAATTTAATAGAATGTGCAGGAACAAAGCATGCGGAATAATATTCAGGAGGAAGAGTGAAATTCAAGGGAAGGCAAGACTTGAACAATGCAATGTTGAAGAGAATGATAATTGATAAAAAAAAAAAATGCATAATGTGTGACATTAATGAAAATGTAAAATGTTTTTTCTTTTGTATAAATGTAACGTATACCAATACACTGTTCAAAATGTGAAGTTTTTAAAGGTGTAAAAAGAAAAGATTTAAAATAATCTACTCAAGAAAAGAATATATCAAGTTATGAGATATAGATGCTGCACCAGTGGTCTTTTTACTGGCTGTGTTAGAGAGAAAGTGTTTAATTCTTAGAAGGTCAGTGAACGTTTTTTTTTTTTTGGGGGGGGGGTCAAAGTTTTAAAAAATAAGAAAATCAACAGTGCTAAAATTGAAAATCAGTGCCGCAGCTTTAACTTTAGAATGGGTTAAGGGTAAAGTTGCAGAATTATTTTCTTTTTTCAAGCCAGTGAGTGAATTTTCTCAGAGAGAATTTTTAAGTAAGTGATTAACTGAGTATATTAAGATTCAGTTGGCAGCTGTCTCCAGTTTTCATGTAGGGCTTAACGATACATCAGTTACATCCCTGAAAATCTCAAAAGCCTTTCTTAAAGGAGCATTTCTGTTGAGACCGCCCAATAGCGACCCAGCCGCCTGTAGAACATCACAATTCTATTACAGGCTTTTAACTCAGGCTCTGAGCCTGCAAACATAGTAGATTTAAAAGTTCATACTTGGAATACCATTTTCCTAGTTAGAGTAACATCAGCCAGGCAAATCTCATAACTACAAGCCCTCTTGTCAGTGTTCCCATACCTGATTTTCCACAAGGACATAGTTTCCTTTAAAACTAACTTGGCATTTATTTAGGTCTATATTACAACGACAAACCCTTAAATGTTCGAATCTGTAAAGATAGACCTTAACAGATCAAACAGTTAAACGTTCGAAGTTGTAAAATAATAAATTAAAAAAAAATAAAAAGAAAGGGTTTAAGCAGGGAGGCAAGCCCCCCTGCACCCTGCACACCCCCCCGCTACTTAAATATACCAACTCCGAGATTGCACTTCAGTGAACTACAGTGCGGAAAAGGAAAATTTCCCTTCACTTTAAGTAGCGGGGGTGCCCCCCTGTTTAAACCTTTCAATTTTTGTTTTTTTTTTTCAGTTGTGATTTTTTTTTTTTTTTAAATTTTTCAAGAAATTTCGAATGCTTAACTGTTCGATCTCTAAAGGTCGACCTTTAGAGATGTGAACATTTAAGCATTTGTGGATCTAATATAGACCCATTTATTCTTAAGGTGGCATCCGATACCAGTTTAAATCATTAATCTGTATGTCTTCTTGTTTTCTTTCCAAGTTATAAAATAATCCAAAGTCCGCTACAGGTCTAGAAAGCAATGACATTCAGCAGAAAAACTAGTCAGGCCTTCGATAAACTATTTCAATAAAAATAAGCGCTTTCATACTGAAATGTATTATGTTATGTTGACCTATCTTGCCTTCATTCTTAAATGTGGGTTCGGAGCGCATCCTTGCCTTCGACTCGGCCATTTACAGAAGTTCAAAGTTCCTAAGTTGGCTCGTGGCAAGGTAGGTATCCCATTATGCAGTGGTATCGACCCTCGGATCTTGTTTGCTGCTCTACGAGTTCAGAAGTGCTCTTTTTGGCCGTGGCTAAGTTTAACCTTTTCTTCAGTATTTTATCATATAAAGCTTGTTTTTCATAGATAGAACAGTAGAATACTTCCTTTAGATTAATCGTTAGGTATTGTTATATAGTTGTCACTGGTTTGTCAGCTGTTTGGCCGATGTTTTTTCCGCAGGCCTATGTTTTGTGGTAGTTGTGACGACTGGGGAGAGAGGGGCGAAGGCTGCCAGCCTAGTCAGATAGAATTTGATATATAATTCAGGCATTTGTAAATAAATGTAAAATACAGGCATGTTTCTTGAGTGTAAAAGAATACTGTGAAATGTGGAACTGCAAAATATGTGACAACATTGCACTCTACTGGCCAAGTGAAGCACGTATTGACCCTTTCATGTTAGAATTCGGCTCCAGTGCGTCTGGTTGAAGTTTTCATGCCCATTATTTTAAGGCTAATGTTTATGACCAGAATGTAGATATGGAATGTGCTTTATTGCTCTAGTTTCTGCTAGAGTGTATGTATGAAATGCCTTGTATTGTTGTAAGTTTTTGAGCAGGTGTCAGATTGCTAAATAATGCAGTTTGTGGCCTGAGAACTCAGACCAGGTGTTAAGATGATGCAATATGAATACTGGGAAAACCTAAGTGTCAAAAATTATGTAATTTGGGAGGGCCTTAGAGGCATGTTTGTTAGTAATGTTTAAATGCTATTTCTGACAAGTGACTGGGAGCATTTTGATCTTGGATATCTAACTCAGCATTCTGCCTAAGCTCACATGTAAGTTTCTAGCACTGTGATTTCTTGTAGACATAGTTAAAGCTAGTAAAGATTAATTAGGTATTTTTCTTTGAAGTCAGACCTGTCCTACTGTATTATTTTAAGTTTCTGTGTGATCTCTGAACTCTTAGATATCTCTGTGGTGCAGTAGTTTTGTCTTGTGTTTTAATTATTTATTAAATATTTTTAGAACCTTCTGCATGTGGCTGGTTTGTCTAGAGATAAGCTGTAAGAGTACATTGCATATTTATAGAGGTTATTGTAATAGGCCACTCTAAAGTAAGCCTTGACTGTTAGTCATACTACCATTGGATAATAATATTGCGCAGTAATAATTGGACACCCTTTTAACGGCTTTTTAGTAGCTGATATTATTAGCTGGGTGGTGGCAGTAATTACTACCGTATAGTCTGGGTAAAGGGGCACAGCTGGAGAATCTGTGTCAGCCTTTCCCAGGAGTGTCTGTGAAGTTGTATAAATACTTATCTGAAAGTGTGTGTGTGTGTGTGTGTGTGTGTGTGTGTGTGTGTGTGTGTGTGTGTGTGTGTTGTGTCAGCTACTTGGCAGGGACAGGAAGCACTGGTTGGACATAGAGGGTACTGGAGAGGGTACTGGAGGTTCTAGCTTGCCTAGCTAGGCTGAGACCTGGACCCTATAGCTGTGCCAGTGGGGAGTCTTATTGGGAACCTGGTGAGCAAAGGCGCAACCAGTCCCAGACTGATTGTGATCTCTTTGTGCACTTAAGGGAAATTGTACTTTACTGTGTGTATTAGTTATCCTTTCCCCTCTTCTATGAGACGACCTCCATGGTGTTAGTGGTGAGGATTGAGGCTTCTTGATTGCTGGGCCAGGGCACGGCCGTCACAAGTGGTGGCAGTGGTGGGATCTACTTCACATACTAATTGGCTTGTAGTGGTGTGGGCAGAACGAATTCCTGTAGCTTATGTACAGTGATCTCTAAAAGTGTTTTGTACTCTAAAACAGCCACGCAGTGTATACTCAGAGTTCAGATCACAATTGTTTTATTTCTTTTGTTAGATTAGTGTTAGGGTGAGCAGGCAGGATGTCAGCAGAAGAATATGGAAAGCTGACAAGGAGCCAGCTGGCGGAGATGTGCCAGGCTAGGGGACTGGTGCATGGAAACCTGACTAAAACAGACCTGATTGCAGCCTTGGTTACAGCTGCATCAGAAAACAGCACCCTGGAAGACAATCAGACTGACAGCGGAGATACAATGTCCTCGGAGAATGGACAGCTCAACCTTTCTGCAGTGGACTTAAAAATCCAGCTGGAGCTAAAGAGACTTGAGTTGGAGGCCAGGCATATAGAACTAGAAGCAGCCGAGAAAATGAGTCTACAATCTGAGGAAAATGAATGGCAGAGGAGACATGAGGGGGAAGTGCTGACTCTTTGCTAGAGTCATGGAGGTAATGGGGAAGGGAGTAACCGGACCCCAGAAGCACAAAAGGTCAGTAAATTTCTTCCACAGTTTAAAGAGGGGGATAATTTTGATAGCTTCATTCATATGTTTGAGCGGGTATGTAAACAGTATGAAGTTGACCAAGGGCTCTTGGTACGGTTCCTGACCCCCTTACTCCATGGTAAAGCTGTAACCTCTTTAGCAAAAATGCATGACACTGACTGTTTTGATTATACTGCTGTAAAAAGACACTTGTTGGAATATTTTAAGCTAACACCTGAAATGTATAGGAAAAAGTTTCGTGAGCATAGACGCAAGGCAGATGAAAATGTATGTGAATATGTTGCTGAACTGAGCACTTATTTTCATAGCTGGGTGAGTGGATGTCAGGTCACCACTTTTGAAGGTCTGACAGACCTTTTGGTAAGGGAACAAGCCCTTAGCACTTTGCCTGAGGACATGAGGATCTGGTTAGCTGATACAGTGTGCTACTTCAGAGGAGTTGGGGAAGAAGGGAGACCTAAATCTAGCAAGCAGGGCAGCCCTGCACAGGAAATGGACCCCCAGTACTGCTCATGGGACTAAAGGAACCCATGGTGGGCAGCACAGACTGCCCCAACAGAATCCGCCAGTAGCATGGGAAGCCTCTAGTCCAGGTACACGTCCAGGAGCTAGGGTTAAATGTTTTGAATATAACCAGTAGGGCCATGTGGCATACAGGTGTCCATGGAGGCAAGGTGGGGAGCAAAAGGTGAAAGAGCCAGTAAGTGGGAAAGACAAAATGCCAATAGTAGGTTGTCTTGAGACAACAGGGGTATGGAACTACCATTCTGCAGATGTCCTGAGAGGGAACGATTTGGATGAGGCAGTACTATGTACTTATGCAGTTACATGCAGCAAGGCTAGGAGACAAGCATGTGGCTCTGGTAGCCTGGGGCAGACCCAGACAGACTGCATACTTGCAGCCAGGACTGCTGATGTGGTAACTTCAGGGAGTGAGCTACGCTGTAGCAGTGAGACTGAATGTGAGCCACAGCTGCTTGTGGGTACTTATGTTCCCATGGACAGCGTAACTGCAAAGGTAGAGGTGAGTAGTAGTACCCAGGCTGACAGTGAGGCACCGCTGTCAGAGGATGCCATACTTCCTGTGGAAGGGGAGCTGGGAATGGTTACAAGGAGAGACTTGAGACAGGCTCAGCTCTCAGACCATACATTGCAAGGCCTGAGGCAGGTAGCTAGGGAGGCACCTGATTCTCGAGGGAAGGGGGAATCTGTATACTGGAACCAAAGGGTTACTGTACATAGAGTGGACCCCTGAGGGAGGGCTAGAGGGTGAGAGAGTACAGCAGTTTGTAGTGCCTAGAGCTTACCGTCTGGCTCTTTTAGCCATAGCCCATGATATTCCCTTTGCAGGTCATGTGGGCATAAAACATACAAAGAGGTCTATTATGCAAAACTTCTATTGGCCTGGAATTTCCAGAGATGTAACAGGGTACTGCAGGACCTGTGAGCAGTGCCAAAAGGTAGGCAAGGCAGGAGACAAGTTGAGAGCTCCTTTGATGCCTTTGCCTGTGATTGAGGAGCCATTTCAGACGGTAGCTATGGATATTCTGGGTCCTCTGAGTACCCCATGTTCCACAGGGAAAAAAGTATATCCTAGTGATTGTAGATTATGCTACACGATACCCTGAGGCAGTGGCTTTGTCCTCCATTGAGGCCGAGAAGGTGGCAAATGCTTTGCTAGAGATTTTCAGTAGGGTAGGTTTCTCAAAGGAAATACTGTCTGACAGAGGTGCCAATTTTATGTCAGACCTGCTGGCTTGTCTGTGGAAGCCCTGTGGGGTGAAGCACATGAAGACCGCCCCCTACCATCCCCAGACTAATGGTCTTGTTGAGAAGTTAAACTCCACCATCAAGTCTATGCTACAGGCATTTGCAGATCAGTTTCAGAGGGAGTGGGGCAAATATTTGCCCCATCTGTTGTTTGCTTACAGAGAGGTTCCCCAGGAATCCACAGGTTTTTCACCCTTTGAGTTGCTGTATGGACATAGGGTGAGGGGACCTCTAGATTTAATTTAAGATGAGTGGGAAGGTGAGTGTGAGTCTCACAAGGAGTCTGTTGTGGCATATGTCCTGAATCTCAGGACAAGGCTTAGGGAACTCATGGGCCTGGCCCAGGAGAACTTGGCAGAAGCCCAACAACAGAAAAAGGTGTGGTATGACAGGAATGCTCGAGCTAGAGAGTATGCTGTTGGGCAGCAGGTGATGGTTCTCATTCCTGTCCGACACAACAAGCTGCAAGCAGCTTGGGAGGGACCCTACAAGGTGGTAAGAAAGGTAAGTGATGTTAACTACATGGTGGAAGTGCCTAGGCAGAAGGCAGGGGCAACAATTCTACCATGTTAACATTATGAAACCTTACCATGATAGGGAGGCCCTTGTGCTGAGCATTTGCAGTGGATTGCAGGAGGAGTCTGAGGGAGATCTTGTGACTGATCTCCTCACTGAGGCTCGAGCTGACACCTCGGTGGAAGGGGTGCAATGTCCCAGCAGCCATCTCCTAACCAGGTTCAAGAAATCCGAGCAGTGTTGCAGGAGTTTGGGGGCATGTTCACCGGGAAACCAGGGAGCACCTACTTGGTGCAGCACCAGGTAGATACAGGACCCCAAAGGCCTATCAGTCAGGCCCCTTATAGGGTGCCCGAGAGAGTCAAGCAGACTCTGAGAGAAGAAGTACAGGAGATGTTGGAACTAGGGGTGATTCAAGAGTCCAACAGTCCCTGGGCCACACCAGTGGTGTTGGTGCCAAAGATAGATGGCAGCAGCATGTTCTGTGTGGATTACAGGAAATTAAATAGTCACACAGAGTTGGATGTTAACCCCATGCCTAAGGCAGATGAGGCCGTAGAGCAGCTGGGTGGGGCTAAGTATACAACCATTGATCTTACCAAGAGTTACTGGCAGGTGCCCTTGACTTCCAGTGCTAGAGAGAAGTCAGCCTTTATGACCTTTTTTTGCTTGTATGAGTTCACAAAGATGCCCTTTGGGGTGAAGAATGCCCCACCGACTTTCCAGAGGCTGGTAGATCATATCTTAGCAGGAGCAGGAGGGTTTGCCCTTGCTTACATTGATGATATTGCTATCTACAGCCATTCCTGGCAAGAGCACCTTCAGCATGTCAGGGAGGTGCTGGGCAGACTGCAGAGGGCAGGGTTGACCATTAAGCTGAGCAAATGTCAGGTGGGTATGGCAGAGGTCTCCTACCTAGGACATAGAGTGGGGAGAGGTAAGATAAGACCAGAACCTGCCGAAGTGGAAGCTATTCAGGCATGGCCTGCACCTGTTACCAAAAAGCAGGTGAGGGCATTCTTGGGGACAGCAGGGTACTGCAGAAAGTTTGTTCCCAGTTATAGTACCATAGCTGCTCCCCTCACAGACCTGACAAGGAAGAACAGGCCAGATAAGGTAGTGTGGACCCCAGCATGTGAGCAGGCATTTCAGAAGCTTAAGGAAGCTTTGGGAGGACCCCCTGTGTTAGCCAGTCCAGCCTATAGCAGATAATTTGTTGTGCAGGTGGATGCTTCAAACTATGGGGTGGGAGCTGTACTTAGCCAGATTTCTTCAGAGGGAGAAGAGCACCCAGTGGTTTATCTCAGTCGTAGGCTCCAACCCAGGGAGGAATGCTATGCAGAGATAGAAAAGGAATGTCTAGCCATAGTGTGGGCACTACAAAAACTTGAGCCTTATCTGCATGGAAGAAAATGCACTGTGATGACAGATCACAGCCCTCTAACATGGTTAAACAGAGACAGTCAGCAAAATGCCAAGTTGCTAAGCTCTAGCATGGGGTTGCAAGCATATGATATGGCAGTGCAGCACGGCAGTGGGAGTAGCAATGTCAATGCAGATGGGCTGTCAAGACAGGGAATGGGGTGAGGTACACCCAGATAGACCTAACACTCTCAAGTGATATTTCTCAAGGGGCGCTTAAAAAACTTGCTTGAGTTCCCCAAGGGGGAAGAGATGTAACGATTGGGGAGAGAGGGGTGAAGGCTGCCAGCCCAGTCAAATACAATTTGATATATATTTCTGGCATTTGTAAATAAATTTAAAATACAGGCATGTTTCTTGAGTGTAAAAGAATACTGTGAAATGTGGAACTGCAAAATATGTGACAACATTGCACTCTACTGGCCCAGTGAAGCATGTTGTGACTCTTTCATGCGTCTGGACAAAGGTTTCATGCCCATTTTTTAAAGTTTATGACCAGAATTTAGATGTGGAATGTGCTTTATTGCTCTAGTTTCTGCTAGAGTGTATATGTGAAATGCCTTGTATTGTTGTACGTTTCTGAGCATGTGTTAGATTGCTAAATAATGCAGTTTGTGGCCTGAGAACTCAGATCAGGTGTTAAGATGATGCAGTATGAATACTGGGAAAACCTAAGTGTCAAAAATGATGTAATTTGGGAGGGCCTTAAAGGCATGTTTTTTAGTAATGTTTAAATGCTATTTCTGACACGAGACTGGGAGCATTTTGATCTTGGATATCTAACTCAGCACTCTGCCTATGCTCATATGTAAGTTTCTAGCATTGTGATTTCTTGTAGGAATAGTTAAAGCTAGTAAAGATTAATTAAGTATTTTTCTTTGAAGTCAGACCTGTCCTGCTGTATTATTTTAAGTTTCTGTGTGATCTCTGAACTCTTAGATATTTCTGTGGTGTAGTAGTTTTGTCATGTGTTTTAATTATTTATTATTAAATATTTTTAGAGCCCTCTACTTGTGTCTGGTTTGTGTAGAGATAAGCTCTAGAATACATTGCATATTTATAGAGGTTATTGTAATAGGCCACTGTTAGAAAAATGTATAATAGTAATATGCATGCTTAGTACATTCGAGATTTAAAAGGGTTAATACATTTATTCTGTTCACACTGCATGAATTTGCACAGCTATTAGAGACTTAACAAGAAGCATTTCATTTCTGCTAATGTCATGAAAATAATGAGACATTTCATTTCTGCTAATGTCATGAAACTTAACAAAGGGATATTCATTTCTGCTTATGCCATGAGAAAACATGCAGCTGCTAGAAGCTATTGATAAAGAAAACAATAGATGCTTGAAAGTTTAAACCGTAGTCAGCATTACTTGTACCAAAGCTAGAAATGTACCTTGAATCTAGACAAAATGTAACACATGTATTAGAACAGTACAATTGAAGAATTGAAAAGTTGAAATGGACTAAAATAAGCCCAAGGCCAGTTTTTTTCTCAAAATATTTTGCAGAGCAGCAGATAATTTAACTTGGTCAGCAATAAGTCTAGCAACATTTTCTGTAGAACATACAGAAGGCTGTGTCAACTACATCAGCAATAGAAGTAACATTTTCTGTGTGACAGGAAGAGAACTATATAAGAATAACATACTAATCACCAGTAATTCAGACAAACCTTGTGCCTACATGCTTTGTCTCCTTGGTGCAAGTAATAAAGGGTGCCTTGCTTGAACCTAACGTAAATTGGTCTTTGAAGTTTTTTCCTTTAACAGATTGGTCCTTCGGACCGGAATCCTCTCTTCACCTCGGATCAGATAGGCCAGGTGGTTGAAACCGTACGAGGAGGAAACCAAATCGGTTCTTCTTATCTGAAAAGCCCTCCGACTGAATTGTCGTTCAAAAGAGGCCAGCCACTTTCTGATCTGCAACTGAAGGATGGGTCTCCGCGAATTGGTGATCAATCACGTGGGCTCAGGTAAGGTGAATCTACTTTTTTCTGTTTTAGATCAGGGACTGAATGTGTATTGTTTTTGTTTTTCTTACAAGTCAGGGACAATAAAGATTACTGTCTTGTCATAGATCAGGAGAAACAGAATAAGTAGGCAGTCATTCTGAAGAGACTATAACAAAATCCGTGGTACCACGTTAAAAAATTAAGAAAAGTTACGTAACGCTCAAAGGGTAATAGAACAAAATGGGTAATAATTGCACAAAAAGATCCCAAAATCCGCCGTTAACAGAAGATGCAAAATACATGTAGTCACAGCGCGCCAACAATATTAAATATTATTCAAAATGGGTTAATAAGTACGAATTTGACGGAAAATTAGAAAAATCCTCGCTTATCAAACTTGTCAAACAACTCAAAACCGATTTCAAAGGTCGGGTAAAAAAGCAACGTAAATTAGGAATTCCTCAGGCACACAGGTGGATTGAGGAAGTAAACCGTAGGGAACAAAAGAACAAAAATTCAAAAGCAATGTTTTTAGATAAGGAGGATAATAATTTAGTAATAGCATCAGCACCTCCGCCTCCCTTACCAGAATATGAAGCAAGTGAACAGGTTAGTCCACCCCCACGATATCCTTTGGTCAGTGAAGATAGAGATATTATGAAAATAAAACTGACTAAAATTAGAGATCCCATCGAGACCAGGTCCCGAACAAAGGCAGGTAACTCAGATGACGGCATCGAGTTATGGCAAATGGTTAAGAATTCACGATCTATAAGTGAAGAAGAAGAAATATGCCTACTTATAGAAGTACCCAACCCTCAAGCAGGTCAGGACAATCAGGACCCAACTATTTTAGTGTATAGACCTTGGACTCCGGAGGATATCCGAAAAGCCACTGAGGAAATTCCCCATCCAAAGGTTAATTTTAGAAAATTCTCAGAAGATTTACAAGGAATGTGGCTGAGTTATAATTTAAAAGGAGAAGAGGTAGAAAAGGTAGTTAGACAAATTGTAGGGCCAGATTGGTATATGATTAGTGGGAACTGGAATCCCCGTGACGCTGCACAAAGACTCCTCCCACATAGCAGTGCAGAATTAGACACCAGAGTAAAAGGTCTTACAGACCGCATCTCTGAAAAATGGAAACCTAGGGCAGACTGGACTTGCATTAATCAATGCATCCAACAGAAGGTGAAACGATTGACCGGTATTATGCCCGACTATTAGAGTGTTTTAATAACCACTGTGGAATGCAGGTTCCTGAAGATCAAACACAAGATTCCCCATATGAACAGCAGTTAAAGAATGCATTTTTAAAGGGCAGTGTTGCACCTATAAGCAGTTTTATTACAAAACACATGGTAGATCATCGTACAAGCAGGTTACAATCATTACTTGAATATGCTAGGCATGCCGAAAGGCATTTTAATAGCAAAAAGAAAAAGAAAGATCAAGTATTTTCTGTAGAAGATGGAGCAGAAGTTTACGTAGTACAATCCGAGAAAAAGGGCAAGAAAAATGCACAGGGAAACAAACAATCTGATCAACGATCAGAGGACTTTGAAGGGCGAAAGAAAAGGGGAGAATGTTTTAAATGCGGTAAAAAGGGACATTTGGCAAGGGATTGCAAGAAAAACAAGTAGGCAACAACGGAAGACAAGGAGGATGAGGACTGACTATATGGTAGACAGGAATCACTAGAAGGGGCTAGCGAAGAAGGGACAAATGAGAATGTGATAGAGGGAGTAGAGGAAGTGCAGCAAGTTAGTGACAATGAAGATAATGAAATATTAGAACTAGCTTTATTGAGTTTGGAGCTTTATTTAGCAGACACAAAACCAGAAGTTACACTCTTGGTAGGGGAGGGAACTCAAATTTTTGTGCGACTCAGGGGCATCACGAACCCTGATACATCCCTCCAAACTGCCAGAAAATACAGTGTCACCTGATTACATACTGGTCAAAGCAGCTAATGGACAGCTGTATCGGGAGCCTCTCTCCCGTAACATTGCAATAACTGATCCAGTTTCAGGACTGACACAAAAAAGAAAAATTGTTGTTTCTGCGAAATGCCCAGTAAACCTCTTGGGCAGAGACCTTATGCAGCTATTTGGTATAGCAGTAGTTCCAACCATGCAGGGTATGGAAGCACAGCGACAAATCAATACCTTTTGCAGTGCAATTAGAGGGAGAAATGTTTTATTAGTACAGCCAGAACTTTGTTACGACTGGTCCAGGGACTGTAACTGAAGAGTTAATGAATGTAGCCATCAGCAAATTCCCCTCCCTTGACATTGATAAACAACACCTGTTGCACTGTACCCTGTATTATTGTAATACACCAGGACCTGATAAGGAATATGAGCAAGAATTATTTAAGAATCATGCAAACAGATTGATATTGCGTAACCTGTACTGGGACACAGAAGGGAACAGTGTTGCCAGCTGTTCATTGCCCCAGGAGTTCTTTGCACTTTATAAATCTAATTGATTACCACATGTTAGTTTAACCAAAAACAGAAGAATGGGCAGACCTAGGAGAAAAAGTCACGAGATGGGAAAAACAGACAGAACTAGAACTGTCAGAGCAGGGAATACAAATACAGAAGTTGAATTGGATAACTCAGACCAACCCAGCTTTGCACTTGCAGTCTGGCGAGGACAGCTGATTGACACTCCTGTTAAAGGAGGAAGAAAATGCCTTACGAAATATACCAGAGACCCTCTGGTCAACAGGAAAATCAGATGTAGGACTTATTCGTACAGCTGGACCAGTTACTATCACGACACTCCTGTTAAAGGAGGAAGAAAATGCCTTACGAAATATACCAGAGACCCTCTGGTCAACAGGAAAATCAGATGCAGGACTTATTCGTACAGCGGGACCAGTTACTATCACACCAAAATCAGCATTCAGACCACAAAAAAGACAGTATCCCTTAAGAAAAGATGCAGAGGCAGGGATAAAGCCTATTATAGCAGCCTTACTTAAAAGAGGGATACTAGTAGAATCTCCTGATTCGCCATGTAACACACCCTTATTTCCAGTTAAAAAGGCAAATGGAGAATGACGTATGGTCCAAGATTTACAAGCTGTAAATGATGCGGTAATACCGAGGGCACCAACGGTGCCAGACACACACACGTTGTTGAATGATTTAAAACCTCAACAGAAGTATTTTTCTGTGGTAGACATCAGCAATGCGTTCTTTTCGATACCGATACACCCTGATGGCCAGTATTGGTTTGCATTCACATTTCAGGGGAAATGTATACATATACGCGACTACCACAGGGATATTGTGAAAGTCCAACAATATTCTTGCAAGAAATGACAAGCAACTTGGCGGGATTCACCCCACCAAGAGGCAGTCCAATTTTACTTTATGTTGATGACATCTTGCTGGCAGCCCTCACCCAGCAGGATTGTAGAAAAGATACCATAGCACTTCTACGATTTTTAGCCGCTGAAGAACATAAGGTAAATAAAAGTGAACTGCAGCTTTGGAAAAAACAAGTCAAATACCTGGGATATGTAATATCCAAGGAAGGTAGAACATTAGATGAGGACAGAAAAACAGCAATTTTGCAAGCACCAAAACCCACTACCAAGAAGGAAATGATGCCCTTCCTGGGTACAACTAATTTTTGCCGGAGCTGGATTCCAAGCTATGCTTTGGAATCTGCACCTCTGACTGAGCTTATATATAAGAAGCCTATGGCAGCGCAGGATTTGTTACAATGGACAACAGAGGCAGAATCTGCTTTCTGCAAACTGAAGCAGTTAATAGCGTCCTCATTAGTTCTTGGATTGCCAAACTGCCATAAACGTTTTTTCCAAACTGTAGATTGTAAGCAGGGTTACATGACATCAGTATTAACACAACAGCATGGGGATAAGCAATGCCCCATTGCTTACTATTCATCACAACTAGACCCAGTGGCACGATCCTTACCCCACTGTGTACAAGCAGTAGTTGCAGCTGCAATGGCAGTACAGGCTTCAGCCTCAGTAGTCTTGTTCCACCCTCTCACTTTGAGAGTACCTCATGCAGTCGCGATTATTTTACTACAAGAAAAGGTGGCATATCTTTCCCCTGCTAGGCATCTTTCCTGTATGACTATATTGTTGAGCCAACCTCATATGACAATTGAGCGATGCACGACTTTAAACCCTTCTACTCTGCTCCCGACCCCTGCAGATGGCACACCGCACCGCTGCCTGCAGGTAATTGAGCAAAAGACACTACCTAGAAAAGATCTCACAGATGTCCCCTTGGATGATGCCGAGATGACATACTACGTGGATGGCTCATGCAAAAGGGGTCCTACAGGACAGAATTTAGTAGGATATGCAGTAGTTTCTGATACTGGGATTATAGAAGCAAGACCTTTACCACATAACTTATCTCACAGGCAGCAGAATTGATCGCCCTGACACGGGCATGTACCTTAGCAAAGGGTAAATGTGTGAACATTTTTACTGATAGCCAGTACGCTTTTTCTACTGTACATGTTTTTGCGCAACAGTGGAAAAAACGGGGAATGATAACATCTACTGGCAGACCTAGAAGTCATGCACAGTTTATTTTAGATCTTTTAGAATCTATTCAGTTACCTCAGAAAGTTGCCATTTGTAAATGCACAGCTCACACCAAGCAACAAGATAGGATTTCAAAAGGTAATGCAAGAGCTGATACAGCTGCAAAACAAGCAGCTACAGAAGCATTTCTTTTAAATGAGGAATTACAACACTCTGAGACCTGGACCCTATAGCTATGCCAGTGGGGAATCTTATTGGGGACCTGGTGAGCAAAGGAGCAACCAGCCCCAGACTGACCGTGATCTCTGTGTGCACTTAAGGGAAATTGTACTTTACTGTGTGTATTAGTTATCCTTTCCCCTCTTCTATGAGATGACCTCCCTGGTGTTAGTGGTGAGGATTGAGGCTCCTTGATTGTTGGGCCAGGGCATGGCCGTCACAGTAGTTGTAGATTATTTCCTTGTAGAATTTGTTGTTTTCCTTTTGTTGAGTCCTTTTAGGGGCTCTTTATTAGATTGGATGGTGTGTTTTTACATTTCAGGACTTAGCATAGTTTAGTCCGTTTTCTTGGCAGTAGTCTTTCTGCCTGTGTGTGTGTGTTTTTTGTCTAGGCTTAGGTAACTTAACTTTTCATAAGGGCTAGGCCCATTTAAGTTAGAGGTCCTAGTCCTCTATTGGTCTTGCCCCTTTTCTATTCTCAGTGTGGTGTGCTTTTCCTTTAGATAAACCTTTTTGCCCATCCCTTATTAGAGGGTTTTTCCTAGTGGTGTATTTCTTTCCTGTTTCTTGGCAGAGCTAGGCCTGTTTAGGTTAGAGGACCTAGTCCTCTCCTTGGCATTTACTTCCCTTTTAGTGTGTGTGTGTGTGTTGTTTGTCCTCCTCCCAGTAGTTAGGGTCCGTTTTAGTTAGAGGACCTAACTAATTACTTTTTGTTCCCTTCCAGTGCATTTCTGCATTGTTTACAGTGTGAAATTATGTCTAAGGAATCTAAGGAGAAGGATCACAAACCTTCGGGTTTCAAGAAATGTCAAAAATGTACTAAGAAAATGTCCATAACGGGTGGGCATAGTGTATGTGTCTAGTATTTAGGGGCCATTCACTTACAAGAGACTTGTGCCTTTTGTCACTCTTTTAGCTCAAGAGTCCTTCAAGAAAGGAAAAACAAATTGATTTTGAAAGGTCTCCTGAAACCGTCCTTTGAGGAAGCTTTAGCTAGTTCGTCTTCTTTCTCACAATCTACTAAATCTCCCTCTAGCAGGAAATAAAAGACTGTTAAAAGGCCATCTCCAGTGCCCTCTGAGAAATTTGGACCTCCTGAGGAAACACCAAAAACTTCTAATACTTCCACCTCATCGGCCCCACTGCCTTCGGAGCTGACTGAGTTTATTACTATTGACATGTCTGTATCGGCCCCAAGAACTTCAGAGCCGAAAAAGGATTCTTAGCTCAGAGTTGGTTGACAGATATTCCACCGATTTCCCCTACACTGAGATCACCTATTTTTCAAAGAGCTCGCTCTGTAACCCTTTCCTCCCGGTCCTCTAGGAGCAAACTATTGGGTGAAGATGTGGAGAGGGTGTTGCACAGACTTTTAAAGGCACAGGGGCTGGCAGATTTGCTCTCGGCTCCTGCCCAGCTGGTTTCAGAGCCGTCCAAACCTTTTAAATTTACTACTGTTCCTCCTCTGAGCCATACCAGTCTATCGGAGCCAGAATATCTAGCACTTCTTGCAGTAGAACATTTGGCTCCAGCACCCAATGAGGCCTTACCGGAGCCGATATCTGCTCCGACACTCTTGATGCCATCTGTAGTGTCTAAGAGCTGAAGTTCACCAATTGGCCCCAAAGGAGATTTTTGTACCCAAGCCTCTTCTGTTCCGAGTCCACCTCTCGGAGCGTCGGCTCGACTGATCTCAGCTCCTACATCGGCTTCAAAGCTGATATCCCTGGAACCGAGGGCTACCTCTGCTTCTTGAGAACCGGTGGTGTCCTGGGAACTGGGGGAGTTGGCCTTCGAGCTGATGAGCGTGCTGGCCAAATCTACAGCTCTATGCAAGGATACTGATGTTCTTCCCCAAAAACACCGGCTTCGGTCTTGGCACCACCCTATCCACAGGACAGCAGAGAACCGCAGCCTCAGAAGCACCCTTTGCGTGATCCCCACTCTTCCGAGACCTCCCCAGAATACCCTTCCGAGTAGCCTTCTAGGAAGAAAACGTGCAAGAGGAAGCATGTAGACTCCCCTGATGAGTCTGTCACCTCCGACACTGACCTTGAGGAGTCAGAAGGGTCCACACGGTCGTCCTCTGAAGATATCTCCTTTGAAGATATCCTTGCGATCCTAAAACAGAGAGGCGACTGGACTACCACCACCCATACTGATGAGGAGTCGATGTACCTGAAGGCTTTCGGATCTCAACCTTCAGCCTCTTGGGTGTCTTCGTCTTTCGCCGAGCTCATGGACTTGGTCAGTTGAAAAGTGTGGGAATCACATGACATGATGGTACCAGTCCCTAGGAGGCCAAACAAGTTTTTGTCAACCCCCATGGAAAAAGATTTTTTGACTAAAGATGTGCCAGTAGATGCTATGGTGGTGGCAGAAGCCACCCAGAAGGAGCTTGCAGAGACATCCTTATCTTTTCATCTGCCAAACAGAGTCTCTAACGACGGACAGATATGGGAAGCATGTTTTTTCTTCAGCGGCTTTCACCCTTATAACGCTGAATTATCTTACCCATTTCACAAGGTTTCAGAGAGATCTCCTGAAGGAACTAGGAGATACTCTACAAGGTACTTCAACTGCAGGGGTACCAGAAATGGTTACCACTCTGTTATCCACCTTAAACTCCATAGTGAATTCCTTCATGAGACTGATATCATACGCAACAGATGGAGCAACTAGGGCAAGCGGGTTCAGGAGTTTTCCTTAGGAGACACTCCTGATGTGCTTGTGTAACTTTGCGGAACCCTTTAAGTCTACCTTCACTACTGCCCCTTTTGACAGTTCGTCACTTTTTGGACCAAAAGTTAAGGATGCACTCATCAGATGCGAGCAGGAAGGGAAAACTCTCTGTGCCGTTGGAATGCGTTTTTCTCTTCCTTCAGGACCCTACCCTAAAGGGCAGAATGGCAATAAGATGTGGTTCAAGAAATCCCAGAGAGTTTTCCCAGAGGCACAAGGTGATTCCTCCCCCAGGGGCAGAGGGGGGAGGAAATAATGGTAGATGTCATCCTAAAGTCAGAGGGGGCCCGCAAAACCAGGGCGACCTTGATTCCTTTCGCGGATGTTCCTATCAGCATTCCTGAAAGGAGGCCCGACTGTGCTACTCTGGAGCCAGTCAGGGAACATTTATCTTTGTACCCAGAAGCCTGGCAAAATGTCACAAAAGACTAGTGGGTACAAAATATAATATCCAGATGATACTGCATACCCTTTTCTTACCCCCCTCCTCTAACCAGAACAGCCCTGGATGTTCCACCCAATCTCAGGGATCAAGCAACCACAGAAATCCAAAAGTTGCTAAACAAGAGTCATTCAAACCGTGTGCTAGAGATGAGAGCAGTACTTCTGGCGTTGCAAGCACTCCACAACTCTCTCCCTCTAGGGACGATTGCAATACAGTCAGACAATATGTCAGTGATATGGTATATAAACAAACAGGGAGGAACCAGATCATATCCACTTTGTCAAGAGGCTCTGAGGTTTTGGCAGTGGGCAATCGCTTCCCAACACTTTTTAGTAGCAACGCACATGCCAGGGAAGTCTAGTGTGATAGCCGACAAGCTCAGCAGGGCAATATTGAATCTCTAAATCAGTACATAGTGGAAGAGATCTTCCGCAAATGGGGCCAGCCATGTTGCAATCTTTTTGCCACTCCTATGAATGCCAAATGCAACAGCTTGGGTCTTCTTTATGCTTTTCCTCTGTTTCCCCTCATATCAAAAGTCATTCAGAAAGCAAAATGATTCTCATTGCTCCATATTGGCCTCGTCAGATTTGGTTCCCCTTTCTTCGGCCTCATCTATTGGAAGATCCATGGATTCTGGACCCAGTTCCAGACCTTCTGACACATTTGTCAGGAACTCTCCATCCTTCTCTCCCCTCAACTTGACAGCTTGGCTGCTCCACTTCTAACTTTAGTCAGGCTTCAGGATGTCACTCCAGCAGTAAAACACATTTTGATATCCTCTCATAAGGCTTCTACCAGAAAACTATATGCTAGTAAATGGAAAATATTTTCTTTCTGTGCTCAGTCCAAAAACATAGATCCCATTCACTGCCCCAATTTCTTCAATTTTGGATTTCCATTCGGAACTCTTCCTACAGGACTCAACCGCTGCTACAATTAAAGTCCAGCTAGCAGCTATCCCCAATTTTCACTTAGGACAGCATATACCTAACTTGATGGCATATAGACTGTGTAAAGTCTTTTTGAAAGGCACTTTCTTATAGAGACCTCCATTTAAAGAACCCATCCCTCCCTGGGACTTAAACTTCGTCCTGTCACACTTAACCTCACCACCCTTTGAACCTTCCTCCACATGCAATCTAAAGTTCCTCTCTTGGAAAACGATTATTTTGGTAGCTGTAACCTTAACTAGAAGAGTTTCAGAGCTACAAGCACTTTCAGTCAAGCCGCCCTATTTGATTTTCCATAAAGATAGGGTTTCGCTTTGAACTAACCCATCCTTTGTCCCTAAGATTTGCTCTTAATCTAATATTAACCAGTCTATTGAGTTTCCAGTGTTCTTCCCTAACCATACCAACAAGGCAGAATACAAACTTCACCAACTTGATGTGCATAGATAACTTAGGTTCTGTCGCCACTGAACTAAAGATTTCAGGAAGTCAGATCAGTTGTTCATATCCTTTTCAGACGCAAGAAAGGGTATGCCAGTCTCTAAAATCACATTATCTAATTGGCTTTCCAACTATAACTTTTATGTATTCCTACAATAACAAGGAACTCCCCTTCAGAGTTAGAGATCACTGAACCAGGTCAGAGTTT
Organism: Protopterus annectens; assembly: GCF_019279795.1. Taxonomy (NCBI): domain Eukaryota; kingdom Metazoa; phylum Chordata; order Ceratodontiformes; family Protopteridae; genus Protopterus; species Protopterus annectens. Next base: position 1,890,066,770 of record NC_056741.1, on the reverse strand, counting down.
CAATGGACAGTATTTGTGCAGCTGCGACTTGGGCAAGTTAACATATTTTTATCACTCATTACAAGGTTGATTTGGCCTCCAGGGACAGAGCTTCCTTTGGTTCCACAGTGCTCAGGAGTGTATTCCCGTGAGCCACCCAAGAAAAAGGTGCTAGGGACGCTGTGCCACATGTAAGAATGAAGGCGAGATAGGACAACATAACATAAAGAAATTATGTACTCACCATAACGTTCCATGTTTGTTGTCTGTCTCGCCCTTCATTCTTACGAACCCACCCATCTACCCCTGTCCAAATAATCCTAGAAGACCTGGTAGGAAAATGTTTGTTCCTTTCCTTTATGTTGGAGACCTTTCGCTATTGTTTCTCCTTTACCTGAGGGTACAGAATAACTAATTTCTATTATAGTCAACAGCAAACAAGATCTGAGGGTTGATACCACTGCATGATGGGATACCTACCTTGCCACGAGCCGACTTAGAGCTTCTGTAAACAGCCAAGTTGGAGTCGAGGATTGGCTCCGAACCCACAGTAAGAATGAAAGGTCAGCTGGCCAACAAACATGGAACGTTATGATAAATACACAAGTTCTTTTTAGCATTAAAAGCTTTGACTAAATAGGTAATATTTTAAGTAAGTGTTAACTACCTTTGGGGTTAAAAGAAGCTATTTAAATAATAAGGTGGTTTAGTCTTGTACCTGTCTTTGTTTTATATTTAAAATGTTTTAAAAAAAAATGTTCTAAAGAAAACTGTGGCTGGACCTTTAAGACACTTGAGAAAGTGATACAATGGTTGCATCATTGTACGCGAGTCTTTTTAAAAAGGGCTATTACTGTGGGTGAAGAGTCTGAAGAAGTTCACATATGGTCTAAGTCAATGAAAGTGCTTATTTTTATTGAAATAAAGTTTATCGAAGGACTGACAGCTTTTCTGCTGAATGTCATTGCTTTCCAGACCTGTAGCAGGATTTTGGATTATTTTGTAGTTTTCTTCACAGAAACATCAAGTACACCATGACTCGTCTAAGTTCAAATCCTTTTATTGAGACAGACAAAAATAGTAAGCGCTTTCGGGTTACATCCAAACCCTTCTTCAGACGTGTATTCCATTACTTTTCTTGTGCATTTAAATAGCAAAAAAAAAGGCGCCAAAATACTGCATCTCTAAAACCTATCAAAATCAACCACTAGGTGGCAGCACATACACACTTAAAAGATGTATTCACTCACCAAAGCAATTAAAATTCATAAAATACGTATATTATATAAAAACGTATATATATATATATATATATATATATATATATATATATATATATATATATATATATATATATATATATAACATTTATAACATAATTTTATCCAGAATTTATAATTTACAGTCAAATACTTTTCTTATAGATATATATATCAACCAATGAATAAAATCAACACATACACTAATACTATCAACATATATTCTTCTTCTTTTGGCTTTTCCCAGTTAGGGGTCGCCACAGCGGATCACCTGTCCGCTCATTGGCAGTGGAGTTTTAGAGTGTCGAGTTGCCAGCACGGCGCCCAACCTTCCACAGAAGGTGCACACACATACACGCACTCACGCCTAGGGACAATTTAGAGAGTCCAATCCACCTACAGCATGTCTTTGGGATGAGGGAGGAAACCGGAGCACCCGGAGGAAACCTGCGCGACCACAGGGAGGACATGTAGACTCCGCACAGAAGGCACCCCAGCCGAGAATCGAACCGGAGAACCTTTTTCTGTGAGGCGGCAACTCTAACTGCTGCACCACAGTGGCCGCCCCACCATCAACATATATTAGTAAGTACATATTCTTACATTAAGTAATCTAAGCCTCAATATTTTAGGGGCCTGTCCCTCAAAAATGGTTTAATCGAAACCCTATCATTCAACCCTTTGCCTTTATCCGACTGCATCCTGATTATCCATTTAACTTCTTCTCTTTCTGTATAATTCTTTATGTTACCCAACCTATTACTTATATTCACCAACTATATCACCATGAACCTAAATTTATGGCTTAAATCATTGTCCAGTGTATGTTTAGCCAGCGCATTAGTTTCATCCTCACGATTAATGGCATAAATATGCTCCCTTACTCTCTCCCTTAGAGTCAGATTCGTTTTTCCTATATAGAAGCTGGTATATTTTATACAGCAAGATAAATATATAAGATCTCTAGACTTGCAGTCAGCATAGTGCCTAAAGGTATAAACCCTACTAGTATCAGGATGTTTGAAGTTATCAGAACCCATCATATATGAGCATTGGTTGCAATTTCTACAGGGAAAAGTCCCTTGTCTACTGGATTTCACCCTTCTCCCTTTATTCTCTTCATAGCATAATAGCCTTTTTTAGGATTTATTATTCCGATAACTATAACTTGGTTTAGGGCCAACTATACTATGAATTTCATCATTAGTTGTCAAAATAGCCCACCTACTATCAACCCACTATCAACAATACGAAAGGTTTTTTAAACAGAATAGCTGGCTTATGCCTTTATCCTGAGGTTGTGAACAGTGATCTGTCTAGAGAGGGAGTAGAGTACCAGGTCAATGTCTGCAAGAATGTTATAATGAAATAAGTCCTTTAGCTTGAGTTTGTGCAGTGGGCTCTCTAGGTTAATTCCAAGGGAACACCTTTGTAGGGATGTACATGGAACAAAAGATTTTCAGTAAGGTCTGCATTAATTAGGGGATATTTCAACTAATTACTTTATTTACTTATTTATCTTTTGTTGAATTGGTTAGTCCCAGTAGGCCAGTGGGCTCTTTTCAGGGCAGACCTGGACTAACATGGTATTCATACTGACTACTACTAGTGAACATTTTCAAGGGAACTGAAGAAATTCAAACACTGTTTTCAAAAAGTGCCATAGGGTGTTTAACAGTGCCATAGGGTGTTTAACATCCACATGAGTTACCATCCACCCACTCAGGCAGACAGGTTTAACTTCTCTGAAAGATGGTACACTCAGGTGTACAGAATTCCTTTTTCACTGCACTGCAGTGAGAGCAATGCATAATTTATCAAAGCAGCTGTTGTCAGAAGAGAATCTGTAGACTTCTGATCAGCCATCATCAAAGGTGAGTGCGTTAACCTGCTGAGCCACTGAGACTGCTCAAATAAGTAGCCCTGGAGACCTTGCAGAAAATAAACCTGGATTTGGCCATCCATTTTAGTCTCACAGGCTGTGTCAGTTGCTTTAACTCATTAATCCCTGTGTGATGTGGAATGTTGCAACTATTACAGCATCCTTGCATTCTAGAACATTTTCTGAAAAATTAAATTCAAACCAGTAATATAACCAAGTCTGTTTTACTGTGGGGAAATCCAAGATTAAATATCTTAGCGTCAGTTTATTAATAAATACATTTTTAATTGTGCCTATTATAAGCTGGTAAATCTCTTAGTTAAAATGTCAGACCTAAGAAAGGTCTAGATGCCATAAGGAGCTATGGGTGTTCACTGTAACTGTACAAAAAGGTGCAAAGGCTTGAATGACTTAACTGACAATGTGCTGGCAATTTCATGTGTTTTTTTCTGTTCAGATATGACTAGTCCTTGTTTAATATTAATGCCCCATATTTATGTTGCACATGTTTAAAAGTAGCTATTACTTCTGCTTTGCTAAACTCTTGTCAGAGTCTGCTTCTGCTACAAACTAGATTCACAGTGAACTGAATATTTCTGAATATGTCTGATAGTAAAGACAACCACAACACCTTCTACAGTTATGTAAAGAATCTCCATGGCAATACCCAGATTTGCTCTGAGCTACTGCACAATGGTACCTCCTATACCGAGCCAACAGATATTGCCAATATACTGGCCGACAGATTCACTGCCAACTTTACCCCCCCCTCCAAACGACCTAGCACAAT